>NW_026647894.1:0-92260 GCF_950295315.1 Erinaceus europaeus
AGACTTACCTGGAGGGACTCATCTCATAGGTTAAGCTCTGCCAGGCTCAACCATCTCCTCACAATATTTCTACATCTACTCTATCTTTCTATCTAGTCATTGCATTATGATGGTTCAATGTCTGTAAAAGACTCTATCTGTGATAGAGGTACTGTAGGGGTGAGCAGAAACATTTTGGGCATAAACCTGAATGATATAACAAAACAGGAAGGGACGAGTAGGGGAGTAGTAAGGGCCAGTGTAATGTCAAGGGAAGGCTTGGTGCACAAAGGAACGTTCCCTGTCTCGGGGGGCAAGGGTTCATAATGAGGGGGCATTTTCTGCCTCAAGGGGTAGGACCTGTAGGCAGGAGGGCATGGCCTGCCAAGCAGAGGGGCTATTGGCATTGTACAGTCCTCAAAGCAACAGTCTGTAAAGTCTATGAACTACTCAGGGTCAGTCTTTGAAAAGCCAGCAGCGTGAAGGGAAGGAAGCTGCTGTAAAAATTGTGTAAAGTGTCCAAAGGGTAAACCAGCAAGTCCAATAGAAGTGTCAGTCCAATGTAGGTGACTAGGGGGAGAAATGCCAGGGGATGAAACACTACATGAGGAAGGTTATCCACTGAAATTACGCTTTTCTATAGAGAGTGAGCTGGAACCACCAAAAGGTAACAGGCAAAGCAGAAGCAGCAAAGGCAGACAGGCAGTAAAAAAGTTCTGTCCTTGGAGTCTGTGAATCAGGTTCTTCAGATCGTGTCAGGTGACATCTAGGGTTTCGGGGGGTGTGCCACTGTAGTCATGCCATCTAGTGGATGATGTCAGAGGGTGCAGGGGTCCAGATGTTTTTTCCCAGGATTCCTGTGAAAGAAACACAATCTGCTTCCTATGGTTAGCAGGGCAACTGATTTGAATTTTTTATAGAAAAAGAGCTTTGGTGCCTTAGCCAACTGAATATTGGGGGGGGGGTGTATCTTCACTTATTTATTTGCTTATTATTTTTTTATTTTATTTTGTTTTACTTAATTGAGCCTAGGCTTTGGCAGGCCTATAGTGGCAAGACGAGATACACCAGTTAAGTGTAGAATATGTGAATGTTGTTAATTCACATAATTTGTGTATGGAAGAACTTTTTATAGTTTAATACCTTACCATATGAACAGATGATTCTTCATGTGAAGGCTTGAAAGCTGTAATCACTTACTTGTGAAAAAATAAAACTTGTAACAAGTTAGAGGTTTACTATAATTCATAGCTAGATGATTATAATTGGTTTAAGTATCTTTATGAATTTGTTTAAAGGTCATCTAATGTGACCTCTTGTGGCAGTCTCTACAGCAGGATCTTCAGACCAATTTTAGTTAAAATATATATTGATTTTTTTAACCATTTTACTTTGGACGATAAACAGACTCAGGTTACTTAGAGAGTTAACACATGTTAGTGACAATGGTTTTTAACATTTACAGTGTCAGATTGATGCCAGATTTGTTGTGGACAAATTTCCACAAGATAGTTTACAGGGCACTTTTGGGGGCCCTCCAAAAGCACCTGTATAGAGAATTTGTATTTTAGTTTTGTAGATGTATTGTCAAGTTAAATATTTACACTTTACCTTAAATAGTTAGTTACTCTTAGCAAGTTAATTTTACCTTGTCTGGTAGTAATGTAGCTTGAAGGTTACACTTTTAATCATTAAGTTAGTGTTTACCAAACTCAAAACATACCTATAAACATTTAGTTATAACACACAGATGGAGAAAAGCTTTTGTTATGAAAACATATCATTTTAAAAACCAATTTAGATCTGTCTTTACTCACACTGTTTAAGACTAAGCACTGGGGGTTCCTGGAAGATGGCGGACTGAGAAGCTGCTAATGGCTTGATCTCTGACCACATCTCCTGTAAATGATAGGATTTTCTGTCTTTAGTAGGCCACTCAATAAGGGGTCCTAGCGGTGACACCAACGAGGTGACTATAACTTAATTTGGGTTAAGAAATAGAGTAGAAAGAAAGGGAAAAAAATTTTTTCTTTTAAATTATTATTCCCAAAGCACACCTCCTCCCCCTCCCCCCCCCCATAACCAGTCCCTGGGTTCTGGCTTCTAGCAGGCTTCCCTGCTGAGCTTCTTTCTTTACCAAGATTCCTGTCCCACTAGGAAGTATCATTCATTCTAAGTCTATTCCCTTCTGAAACATCTGGCCTTTTTTCTTCCTAAGTAGCCAGCCAGCTGACTTTACACAATAGCTCACCTCCCTCCCCCCCATAGCCAATTAAATAATAAAAAATAAATTAATTTAAAAACTCTTTCCTTTCACTGCTTTTTATTACTGTTCTTTTTCTTATCTTTTTCTTTTTTCTCTCTCTTTTAATTTCATTTTTTTTTCATTCTTGTCATCCTTTCTTCCTTAATCCTACAGATTTCTGAATTCACACATTTGGGAATTATTTAGGGGAAGAAATATGACTCAGAGTGGACTCTCTGAGAGTATCTCTGCTCAACTTCCCTTCCTCCTTTAGCTACCCCTAGAATATACAGTGGATAGTAGATTTGCACAACTGTCTATTCCTGCTATCCTTGTCTAGTCCTGAGGTTTTTTTTTTCCTTTCTTAACAATAAGCTGCCTCTCAGGAGGCTTGAGGCAATCTGGGACAAGGTGTTTTACCCTGCTATATTTTATTATTAATATTGTATAAAGGCATATGTCTTCCCCCCCCTTTAGGTTGATCAAAATTAACTCTTAGCATATATTTCAGTGTTAGGGTAGTGGGCATCTTATCTGTTGTGAGAAGAACTTGTCTCCTTACTCCTACTTCCTCTACAGACTCTCCCCTTCTTCCTCCTCCTAGCTAATTAAAAAATTAAATAAATAAAATAAAAAATAAAGTAATCAATTAAAAAAACTTTCCTTTCACTGCTCTTTAATTACAGCTCTTATTCTTATCGTTTCTCTTTTCTCCCTCTTGTTTCTCTTTTTTTTTCTTATTTTGTCATACACTTCTTCCTTCCTTCTTCTTTGCCTTTCTGATTTGTGAATTATTTTGGGGAAGAAATATGACTCAGAGTGGACTCTCTATGTGTGTATTTCTGCTCTACTTCCCGTTCTCTTCTTGTTACCCCTAGAATATACAGTGGATAGTAGATTTGCATGACTGTCTATTCTTGCTATCCCTTCTTTCTTTTCTCTTTCTTCATCACTTGGACTTGGTTGCTATTTTTGGCTAACTGGTAGTGAATAAACTGCTTCAATACTTGCTTCAGTTGCAATTGTAATTCCTGAGGTTGGTGAGTGCATTTACCTAAAGGTCTTTAGTACAGTGTTGCTTGTACTCAAGACACAACAACTGGGGAGCAACAGAGCATAAAAAAAAACACATAAATCAAAAAAATGGGTAGATCAAAAACAAATAAAACTGCTACTCCAATGAAAGAAGACAAGAGCACAGAAAAAACTACAAATCAGCCAGAAGTAACCATAAATAAGAAAAGTGTGCAAGCAATAATAAACTTATTAATCACAGAAATGAAAAAAAACATTGGAGGAAAGGAATAGCAGTATTAGGGAAACAACAGTTGAGACCCCCAAGGAAAATACTGATTATCTTGAGGCAATTAGAGAACTGTAAACTGAAATAGCTGTAATGAAGAAAGAAGCTGAGGGAAGGGGAAGGGAAAGCAGAAAATAGAATTAGTCAGACTGAGGGTGAGTTAGAGTAAACTAAGAAAGAGATGAAAGAGCACAAAAAGAGACTGAAAGACTTCTCCACTCAAACTCTAAAAGCCAGAAGAGAATGGCAAGATATCTATCGAGCCCTAAATGAAAAAGGGTTTCAACCAAGGATAATATATCCTGCTAGGCTTTCATTCAAACTAGATGGAGGAATCAAAACCTTCTTAGACAAACAACAGTTAAAGGAAGCAACCATCACCAAACTGGCCCTGAAAGAGGTTCTAAAAGACCTATTATAAACAAGAACATTACTATAATACTTGCAATATATCAGAGCAAACAAATATTTATTTTGAACAATGGCACTGCAATACATTAAATCCATAATATCAATAAATGTCAATGGCTTAAACTCACCCATCAAAAGGCACAGAGTTGGGGATCAATCAGAAAACATAACCCAACCATATGCTGCTTACAAGAATCCCATCTGTCACAACAAGATAAAAACAGACTTAAAGTGAAAGGATGGGAAACTGTCATACAGGCTAATGGACCACAAAAAAGGGCAGGAACAGCCATTCTTATCTCAGATACAATAGATTTTAAATTAAATAAAGTAATAAAAGATAGGCAAGGACACTACATAATGATTAGAGGATCAATCAGCCAAGAAGACTTAACAATTATTAACATCTATGCACCCAATGAGGGACCATCTAAATACGTCAAGCACTTACTGAAAGAATTTCAAAAATACATCAATAGTAATACAATAATAGTGGGAGACTTCAATACCACACTCTCACACTTAGACAGATCAACAAAGCAGAGAACCAATAAAGATACAAGAGAATTGAATGAAGAGATTGACAGACTAGACCTCTTGGACATTTTCAGACTCCTTCACCCCAAAAATCTGGAATACACCTTCTTTTCAAATCCACATAACACATACTCAAAGATAGACCACATGTTAGGCCACAAAGACATCATCAATAAATTCAAGAACATCGAAATCATCCCAAGTATCTTCTCAGAGCACAGTGGAGTAAAACTAACATTTAACAACAAACAGAAAATTATTAAAAGTCACAGAATTTGGAAACTAAACAACATTCTCCTTAAGAAGCACTGAGTCAGAGAGTCACTCAAGCAGGAAATTCAAATGTTCCTGGATATAAATGAAAATGAAGATACAACCTATCAAAATATTTGGGACACAGGTAAAGCAGTACTGAGAGGGAATCTTATAGCCATACAATCACATATTAAACAACAAGAAAAAGCTCAAATGAATGACCTTACTGCGCATCTCAAGGACTTAGAGGAAGAGGAACAAAGGAAACCTAAAGCAAACAGAAGGACAGAAATCACTAAAATTAGAGGAGAAATAAACAACAGCAAAAATAAAAGAACCATACAAAAGATCAATGAAGCCAAATGTTGGTTCTTTGAAAGATTAAACAAAATTGACAAACCCCTATCCAGACTCACCAAACAAAAAAGAGAGAAGACTCAAAATAATAGAATTGTAAACGATGGAGGAGATATCACAACTGACACCACAGAAATCCAGAGAATCATGTGAAACTTCTATGAAGAACTATACGCCACAGCTAGAGAATCTGGAAGAAATGGATCAATTCCTAGAAACATATGCCCTTCCAAAACTGAACCAAGAAGAACTACAAAATTTAAATGCGCCAATCACAGACTAAGGAATTGAAACCATTATTACAAATCTCCCCAACAACAAAAGTCATAGACCAGATGGCTTCACAAACGAATTCTATAAAATTGTCAGAAAACAGTTAGTACCCATACTTCTTAAACTTTTCCATAAGATTGAAGAAACAGGAATAATTCCTTCCACCTTCTAAGAAGACAACATCACCCTGACAAAAAAAGCTGATAGGGACAGAAAAAAAAAGGAAAACTAAAGACCCATATCTCTGATGAACATAGATACCAAAATATTAAACAAGATCTTGGCCAACCGGATACAGCAGCATATCAAAAAGATTGTTCATCACGACCAAGTGGGATTCATCCAGGAATGCAAGGCTGGTTCAACATCCGTAAGTCAATCAATGTCATTCACCACATCAATAAAAGCAAAGCCCAAAACCACATAATAATCTCAATAGATGCAGAGAAAGCCTTTGATAAAATCCAACACCACTTCATGCTCAAAACTCTACAAAAAATGGGAATAGATGGGAAATTCCTCAAGATAGTGGAATCTATATATAGCAAACCTACAGCCAACATCACACTCAATGGACAGAAGCTGAAAGCATTCCCCCTGAGATCAGGGACTAGACAGGGCTGTCCACTGTCACCATTACTATTCAACATAGTATTGGACATTCTTGCCATAGCAGTCAGGCAAGAGAAAGAAAGAAAAGGAATACAGATTGGAAGGGAAGAAGTCAAGCTCTCACTGTTTGCAGATGATATGATAGTATACATATAAAAACCTAAAGAATCCAGCAGAAAACTACTGGAGGTTATTAGGCAATATAGCAAAGTATCAGGCTACAAAATCATTGTACAGAAATCAGTGGCATTTCTTTATGCAAACACTAAATCTGAAGAAGAAGACATCCAGAAATCACTCCCATTTACTGTTTCAGCAAAATCTATCAAATACCTAGGAATAAAGTTGACCAAAGAAGTGAAAGACTTATATACTGAAAACTATGAGTCCTTTATCAAGGAAATAGAAACTGATACCAAGAAATGCAAAGATATCCCATGCTCATGGATAGGAAGAATAAATATCATCAAAATGAATATTCTCCCCAGAGCCATATACAAACTTAATGCAATACACATCAAAGTTCCACCAAGCTTCTTTAAAAGAATATAACAAACACTACAATAATTTATCTAGAACCTGAAAACACCTAGAATTGCCAAAATCATCTTGAGGAAAAGAAAGAGAAATGGAGGCATCACACTCCCAGACCTTAAACTATATTATAAAGCCATCATCATCAAAACAGCCTGGTACTGGAACAAAAATAGTCACACAGAACAGTGGAACAGAATTGAAAGCCGAGAAATAAATCCCCACACCTGTGGACATCTAATATTTGATAAGGGGGCCCAAAGGATTAGATGGAAAAAGGAGGCTCTCTTCAATAAATGGTGCTGGGAAAACTGGGTTGTAACATGCAGAAGAATGAAATTGAACCACCTTATCTCACCAGAAACAGAAATCAACTCCAAATGGATCACAGACTTGGATGTCAGACCAGAAACAAATACTTAGAGGAAAACTTTGGTAAAACACTTTCCCATCTACACCTCAAGGACATCTTTGATGAATCAAACCCAATTGCAAGGAAGACTAAAGCAGAAACAAACCAATAGGACTACATCAAATTGAAAAGCTTCTGCACATACAAAGAAACTATTAAACAAACAAAGAGACCCCTCACAGAATGGGAGATCTTCACATGCCATCATCAAAATATATAAAGAACTCAGCAAACTTAGCACCAAAAAACGCAAATGATCCCATCCTATCCAAAAATGGGCAGAGGATATGAACAAAACATTCACCTCAGAAGAGATCCAAAACGCTAACAAACATATGAAAAACTGCTCCAGGTCACTGATTGTCAGAGAAATGCAAATAAAGACAACACTAAGACACCATCTCACTCCCATAAGAATGGCATACATCAAAAAGGACAGCAGAAACAAGTGCTGGAGAGGTTGTGGGGACAGAGGAACCCTTTTGCATTGCTGGTGGGAATGTAAATTGGTACAGCCTCTGTGGAGAGCAGTCTGGAAAACTCTCAAAAGGCTAGACATGGGCCTTCCATATAATCCAGTAATTCCTCTCCTGGGGTTATACCCCAGGGACTCCATAACACCCAACCAAAAAGAGGTGTGTACTCCTATGTTTATAGCAGCACAATTCATAATAATTAAAATCTGGAAGCAACCCAGGTGCCCAACAACAGATGAGTGGCTGAGAAAGTGTGGTATGTATTCACAATGGAATACAATGCAGCTATCAAGAACAATGAACCCACCTTCTCTCACCAATCTTGGACAGAGCTAGAAGGAATTATGTTAAGTGAGCTAAGTCAGAAAGATAAAGATGAGTATGGGATGATCCCACTCATCAACATAAGTTGAGTAAGAAGATCTGAAATGGAACTAAAAGCAGGACCTGACCAAACTATAAGTAGGGCACCAATGTAAAATCCCTGTGGTGAGGGGTAGACATGCATCTTCCTGGGCGAGTGGGGGGTGGGAGTGGGTGGGAGGGATGGGTCTCAGTCTTTTGGTGGTGGGAATGGTCTTTATGTACACTCCTAGTAAAATGTAGTCATATAAATCACCAGTTAATTAATATGAGAGGCGGAAAATTAATTGTATGCCTCGAAGTTCTTAAAAACATAGACTGTCTTTTTAATATATAGGCTGTGTATTTGATATGTGGACTCTCTCAAAAGCCTATACCAAGTAAATCTGAAGCATCCAATAGCATAGCTATATACAAGAACCTGGGTACTGTTCAGCAAACCCTAACAAAAGGACTTTTCAAAGTTAACCCAATTACCAAATAATGTGATGATAACATTAACTATTGATTATCTTTTTGAACCCTGAGACAGCAGGAACCTCACATATCCACTATAGAGCCTCTACTTCCCCCAGTCCTGGAACCCTTGGATAGGGCCCGGTTTCCCGTATGCCTCTCCCAATCAATATCAAATAATATTGCATCTGCCGATCACAACCTAATCAACACAATGATTGCCACCTCAACATGCTTCACTTCAGACTGCGTTTAGAGACTTCACGTGTGGAATGACAACCCTTCAGCTTCATTACTCGGGTGAGACCTTTCCTTTCATAGTATACTCTAATTCCATCTCAGGTGGTTCACTTTCTAAGAAAGTCCCAAAACCTATATATACACCAGTGTCTGTGAGACAGAGCATATGTTCACACGTATCCATAAACTACTGCAAAATATGTACCTGAAAGCAGAAGTACACTAGAGTTTGCTGTGAGTATCCCCCTAACACTTCCTCTCCACTATTCCCAGCTTTGGGTCCATGATTGCTCAACAATTTGTTTGGCTTTGTATGTTAACTCTTTTTTCAGTCACCAGGTTCCAGATGCCATCAGGATGCCGGCCAGTCTTCCCTGGACTGAAGACCCCACCAATGTGTCCTGGAGCTCAGCTTCCCCAGAGACACACCCTACTAGGGAAAGAGAGAGGCAGACTGGGAGTATGGACCGACTAGTCAACGCCCATGTTCAGCGGGGAAGCAATTACAGAAGCCAGACCTTCTACCTTCTACAACCGAAATGACCCTGGGTCCATGCTCCCAGAGGGATGAAAAATGGGAAAGCTATCAGGGGAGGGGGTGGGATATGGAGATTGGGTGGTGGGAATTGTGTGGAGTTGTACCCTTCCTACCTTATGGTTTTGTCAATTTATCCTTTCTTAAATTAAAGAAAATACTAAGCACTTTACATATATACCAAGACATATATAAAAACTCAAAAGATAAAAAAAATTTTTTTTGGAATGTTTCTGGACGTCTCCAGAAACCTTGGCTGCTTCCTGCATTTTTACATAATGTCAATTAAGTTTTAGAGTACTCTGAGCAGATGGGTCATACAAAAAATTTTGGTCATTTAACACACTCACAAAACACAACTGGCCAGTCATAACATAAGACATCCAGAGAAGGGGTAGGAGAGAGGGCTCTGTGAGCCAAATTTTCCAGATTCTGTCATGTTGTATTATGGATGGATGGATCTGGGGATGCATCCTGCATCTAGTCCTCTTGTAGTATTTCTTGTTCTTCAGGGATAGCAGTGCCATCATGTGGGTATGGTCAGACATGGCGGGCAGGAACCCAGACAGGTTTGGAGTAATTTTGTGGAAAAACGCATGTGAAACTCCTCCCCATGGTCAATAGGTGTCAGGCCCTTTCCAAATTTTATGGAGTGGGTATTTCCATTTGACCTTAATAGCTGGTAGGGTAGATGGTGTTTGCCAGTGAAGAATAATAGGATGTAGGTGCGAGTTATTATAAATATTGAAGAGATTTAATGTAGTTAAGGCTTTTGCTAGCTGGATATTGGGGTGGTACATTCCACCTTTATCTTTGTTTAATTGAGCCTTAAGGGTTTGCTGAGCCCTCTCAACAATGCCTTGTCCCTGTGGATTATAGGAATGCCTGTGGTATGAGTAATGCTCTAGAGGGAACAAAAATCTTTAAATTTTTTGCCAGTAAACGTAGTCTCATTGTCAGTTTCCAGTTGAAGCAGTAAGCCCATTACAACAAAACAGGAGAGCATATGGCTTATAAGCTTTTTATAGCTTTCTCCTGTCTGAGCTGTAGCCCACATACATTTAGAAAAGGTATCAATTGAGACAAACACATATTTTTGTTTGCCGAAACTTGGTATGTGGGTGAAATTGATTTGCCAAAGAGCGTTGGCTTTTAAGCCTTGGGGGTTAACCTCAAGAGTTTGAATAGCAGGTATTTATATGAGTCTTGCACAGGAAGAACGTGTAGCAAGGATATGTTTCAACTGTGGTAAAGGAACATCAGGAAGTCGAGCTCGAAGGCCTTTAAGATTAACATGGGTTAGGGAATGAAAGTCAGCAGGATCAGAGACAGAGACTAGGAGAGTTACTGTGGAGGCAAGGTGGTCAGCTGCAGCATTCCCTTCAGACAGGGAACCAGGAAGAGGGCTGTGGGAATGAAGGTGTTGAATATACAGTGGTTGGGTTCAAGAACAGAGTGTAGAAGTGATTTGAATCAAGAGAGGGGAAAATGGGTTGTTATCAATTTTCATATAAGAATGAGCAAGCCATGGAAGTAAGTTAACAGTATACACACTGTAGAAAAAAAGGTTGAAGGATTCTGGTACAGCTTTTAATGCAAGAAAAACAGCATAAAGTTCTTTGTACTGAGGGGAATTCTCAGGAAGCTCCATAAAGAGAGGTTTAGGGGATTGCTTGTCTGGCTCATACATAAAGGCAGCAGATCCCTTTTTCCCACCATCATTGAAGACTGTAGGAGCAGAAGGGATGGAATCTCGAGAGAAAAGTTTGGGTTCAAGTAGAGGCAGAAGAGGTAAAGAAGCTATCAATTTATTAGAAGGAAAATGGTTATCTATTTGTCCTGGAAACCCCATGAAGCTTATGGCAAAACGGGAATGGTGGAGTATGAGCCTCTCTGTATCTGTGAGAGAAAAAGGAAGAATAATTAAATCCAGATCTTTCCCTAAGACCTGCACAGAACTGTTTCTTCCTTGGCGAACCATGAATGCTAACACTTCTATCTCAGTGAGGAGCCTTGGAGCTCCGCCTACTGGCGTGTGAAGCCACTCAAGAACCCCATGGTTCTGCCACAGTACCCCTACTACTGTGGGGGTGGAGTTAAAGATTAGAAGGTTTACTGGTGAGCAGGGGGAGAATCAAACAAGGTGCATGTCCTGGAGGGCCTGGTTAACCCTTTCCAGTGCCAAGGAGGCCTCTGGATTTAACATCCATTTTGAGGAGGGCTGTTTTTCTCCTTTTAACAGGTCAAACAGTGGTTGGAGGCAGCTAGTAGGCAGGTAAAGATACTGCCTAAGCCAATTTAAATTTCCAAGACAACTTTGTAAAGAAACAAGAGTAAGGTTAGAAGGAAAAGTAACATTAGGTTTTAAGGGGCGAATTTGCATTAGAGAAATCTCTGAACCTAAGAAAGATATTGGAGGAATTAGCTGTATCTTTTCAGGAGCTACATTTAAGGCTTCAGGAGCTACATTAAAACCTGCATGGTTTTATTTACTGCACAGAGATCTTGGAGGAGGCTCCATTTTCCCCAGCGCTTTTTAATCACAAAGACAGTAGTATTCCATGGGCTTCAAGAATGACGAATGTGTCCCTAGGACAACTGCTCTCAGACTAGCTCTTTTAATATTTCTAGCTTATCCCTAGGCAGATACCACTGTTCCACCCAGACAGGCTCATTAGAAAGACATTCTAAGCAGGGAGTTTGGTTACGAACAGTGGCAGTTAGTATTCGGGGTGCTGATCAGATCTAGTCTCACAGGAGCGGGTGTTACACTCTGCAGAGGCATCTGTGAATATCCTAAAATCAAGACATTCCAGAAGATCCCTGCCCAGTAGATTGGTGCTAATATCAGCTACCAAAGGGCGGAAGTATCCGGTAGTCCCTTCAGGGCCTTCCCACATGAGCGAATCTCTTGTGAGAAAGGCTTGGGTCAATCCTCCAACTCCAAGTAAACAGGGTCCTGGAAGGAGTTCCCAAATTTGGGGAACCTCTGCTTGCCTTAAAATCATCTTTTCTGCCCCCGTGTCAATCAAATATTTAAAAGGAATATTGCCAATCCTTACTGTCATAGTAGGGTGACCTCGTTCTAAAGCAGGAGTGGTCCACAAAATCTCAGGCCCTGAATTTGAACCATTCAGGGGCATGCCATCTTTATGAAACTTGTACCAATAATCTCTCCTCCAATTAAAATCTTTCTGACATCTTGGACAAGGAGTTCATGGCCTCTGGCTCCCTGACTGAAGGCGGGGTTGCCCTGAATGAAGGCGGGGTTGCTCTGACTGAAGGAGGGGTTGCCCTGACTGAAGGCAGGGTTGTCCTAACTGGAGGTGGGGTTGCAGTTTATCTGGACATTGGTTGCACCAATGTCCTTGGCGACCGCACTGAAAGCAGGCCCTGTTTTGATTATGTGTGGTAACTGCATAAGCCTATGTCATAATGGGTGTCCCATAAGAGCCTGACCTAAGTTCCTGTGTCACTAATATTCAATTATCTGGGTGTTGGTATTTAAGACTGAGGCATGCCTGATGGAATTCTGGAATCATTCCATCCCAGACAATAGAAAGCAGGAGAGAACAGACTTCAGGATTATAAATCTTTCTCTCTAAGGTTGACAGCACCCTGGCAATGAAGTTAGCTAGGGATTCATCGGTTTCTTGGTGAAGGGAGTTAATGGGGACTGAGGCCTCTCCTGTGGATGGGGTTAACCTCTCCCATGCTTGTGTTGCACAGATGCATACCTGTTCAAAATAACCAGTTGGAAACTTGGCTTCTGCCTGCTGAATTCCAGTTTCAAACTCTGCCACTCCAAACAATGCATTAAAATTCCATTCTAGCTGTTTGTGACTATTTTTCTGGGATTGTTTTGAGCATTCAACACAAAGGAATGCCTCCCATTGCAGGTAGAGGGGGTCTGGGAGTGCAGCAAGAGCTAGGTCCCTCTATTCTTGGGGGGTATTAAGGTGCTAGAAAAAGCCTCGTAAAATGGACTTGGTCCATGAGGCATGAATTCCGACCTCCTTCACTGCCTGCCTGATTTCTCTGAGGTCTTTGGAGGACTATGGATGCCACACCTGAGGGTTTTGTTTATTGGGGGCCACATTTACTGGGAAGTTGTGCAGTTGGTTTGATGATGAGGTATAAGTAGGGGAAGGAGTCACAGAAGTGGAAGCCACTGGGGAAGTGGCTGCCAGAGAAACTGAACAGGTGTCTGCTAGAACAGAACACTTGGGGAAAACTGCAGAGGAATTAGGGTGGTTAAGCACTGAAAATATTTCTTTTAACTTTTGTATCTCAGCCTCAAGGTCTCTTAATGACAAGGTATCAGTGGGGGGAGTAGTCCCGGAAGTGGAAGCCACTGGAGTAGTGGCTGCCAGAGAAATGGAACACGTGTCTGCCGAAACAGAAACAGAACTCTCGGGACAAACTGCAGAAGGCTTAGGGTGTTTAAGTGCCAAGAACATATCCTTTAACTCTTGTATCTCTGCCTCAGTGTCTCTTAACCTTTTGGCAGGGTGCCTTATATATATCCCAAAAGTTGCAAACATAGCCAAGAGAACCCATGGTGCAGCTCCAATTAAAGCAACTCCGAGAGAGAGAGCCTGTCCCATGAGAAAAGAATAGAGTGTCTGGGACGCTTCCTCATAAAATGGAAGGAAACCCATGGTGGCCGCAGTCAGGCAGCTGTTACTTACCTGTGTCTGGGAGGGTCGGACGGGGTCTTCTGTCTTCTCAGCCTGCAGCAGGGACCCACATCTCTTCATGCAGCTGCACTAACAGTCACTCAAAGGCAGGCTGGCCTGGCACTGCCAGAGGGGCGGCTGCAGGTATGTCCTGGTGGCCCCGGCTCCACAGGTGGGGCAGCTTCTCTGGACCTCAGGCCAGCCGGTGGGAGTATAGGCCTGTCGGCCCCACGTTGGGCACCAGGTGTTTCTTGATGCGGCGGGGTGCAATGGAGAGAGAATCCAAGCACAGAGGGAACACAGATCTTTATTGTTGGGTCAGACGGGTGGTTTAGGCCACGTGGAGCCAGCCAAAAAATGGCTGTGTCCTGCTACCTCACTACTGGGCAAGAGAGCATGAGCAAGGGGAGGGGGAGTAGGCGGACTTTTTAGGTCACCACCCCAGAGTGATGTGTTGGGACAGGATTGGTTAGGGAAAGACCTGAAAGTACCATAATACTCTGTGTAGGGTGGCAGAGCCTTGGGAAGACATCTGCACAGCAACACTTGCTTAAATATTCTCCAAGACCCATAGTGCCTTGTAAGTTTATGTCTTCTGCTATAGGCCATGTTGGCAGTCATATTCTAAATATGTACATAGCTCATCATTCCTTTTGCTTGCACTCAATGTATTATCAGTAAAAGAAACTATCTGGTAGTTGTCTTTCACTTTTTTATTATTTCATTAAGAATAATCACCTCCAGTTGTATTCATTTTGTCCCAAAGGACACAATATTATATTTTTGATGGCAGAGAAGTATTCCATGGAATGCATATACCATAGCTTCTTCAGCCAGTCAGTCATTTGTCTATGAACATTTAGGCTGCTTCCGATATTTGGCTATTGCAAATAATACATTTATGAACATGGGGTTCATATGTCCCTTTGAAATAGTGTTTCTGTGTCCTTTGGATAAATGAAGTGGGCTCATTCTTGAGGGGCTTCAGTTTCTCCATTTAAAGTAGTAGTTTGTTATATTTATCATCTACTTTATCTTATTTATTTTTACTTGTTTTGGAAATAAAGAAATTTATATTTTTTGCTTTGCAAAATCAATGTTTCCCTTGTAATAAAATTGTGGTGTAAATATAATATTTTCAAAGATCATTCAGTTTAGCTTCCCTCAAAATTAGACTTGCAAGATTTGTGTTATTTTCAAAGCATAAACATAATCATATAGCCTGTGAAAAGCCTGAAAATCATAGTATTTTGGTTATTGCTTTTATTATAAAATAGATAATATTTTTCAATATATCTCCCATATTAAGAGACTAGCTTCACTCTGGGGGCTGGGAAATTGAAAAATAATTATTAGATGTAGTTGGGAATTTCTGTTATCCCATGCTCTCTACTGTTTCAGTTAATCAGGTAATATATATTGGCTCATCAAAAATTTTAGGTATTCAGATCCATAGATGTAACATTTTCTTTTTTATTTTATTGGGTGGTTAGTGATTTATAGTACACTCTTTAACACATATACACAATCTCTCATCTCCATTTGATCAGTGTCTAAGTGACACCACAAGACTCCAATGTCCCTTCATCCTGTCCCTCTCCCTCCTTCTCTAGAGTCCTTTGTTTTGGTGTAAAGTGCCACAACAGTCAGTCCAAATTTCACCTTATTGTTCTTTGTCCTTAAGTTCCATCTGTAAATGAGATCATTTGGTATTGGTCTTTATCTTTCTCACTTGTCTCACTCAACATGACGCCTTCAAGTTCTGACAATGATATTGTGCTGGGAAATTGTGCAAATGCAGTCAGAGCCACCATGTTGTCCCCTCAGGTTATTGCCAGTTCTCATGAGAGTTATTACAATATTCTCGGAGTGCCTTTCCCAACCAACCCTGTTCTGACTTGTCACTCCTGGTTTTTGCCCTATAAAGCCTTCCTGCTTCCACCTCTCTCTCTCTTGTATGCTTTTCACCTTGGTGAATGGATGCAGGGAAGGGTGCCATGTGTAGTGAGAGGTGGCCATTTTTTCTAGCACCACATGGCCTGAACTGCTGCACTCTCACCCAACTCTGATGTGCCCACTCGAATAAAGAATTGTGTTCCCTCTCCACTCCGGATCTCCTCTCTCCTCCTCGTTGCAGCCCAACAATATTGCAAAAGAGACAATCCCATCATTTTTAACAGCTGCATAGTGCTCCATTGTGTCTATGCACCAAAACTAGTTTTGGCATTCATCTGTTGTTGAGCATCTGTGTTGCTTCCAAGTTTGGACTATTACAAACTGTGCTGCTATGAACATGGCTGTGCATAGGTCTTTTCAGACAGGTGTTTTTGTTTTTCCTGTATAAATCCCTAGAAGGAAAATTGCTAAGTCATATGGGAGGTCCATTTCTAGAGGTCTTATGAATGTCACAATGTGATATCATTGATGCTTAAGAGAGAATTCTTCATGTAAAAAAATCTTGGCAAAATGATAGTCAAATTACCAAGTCAAGACTTTATCAGGTGTAGCACAATAATTTACAGAATTGAATAGATGGCACCCATTAACATAGTTAAAAAATTAAATCTGAAATGGCAATACATAGAAAATAATCAAGTGTTTATGTTCATATTGTTTATGCTAAATTAAATCCTTCAATTAATTCTAGGAATGGATAGCACAAAACAAACAAAAAAGAATCACCTTGTTGGTAGGGAGCATTTTTCTTATTTTGAAATATTTTTTCATACACTCAACTTGATTATTCTGCCTTAGAACTACATCAGGTCACTTTTTGTCTATTACAACTGAAAGCAATTTGTTGAAGAAAATTTAGATGCATCTAAAATAATGTTTCAGTAAAATAAGGATGCTGAGAATGTAAAAAGTGCTTATAAGGTATAGCATCTGGATATTCAATATGAAAGAAATATCTTTGTAATGATCAAAATGAATACAAATAAATTTACAAATATCCTAATATGATTGTATTATTTTCCCAGGACTTCCATCAATAAATTGTCAAAAACATATTATCTTTAAGGAAGATGCTTATTCCCTCAAATCTGGAAGCTAGTGTACTAAGATAAAGTCCAGGCTAGACCATAATCCCTATGATGGATGAGGAAGAAGAATCGGTCACTTACCTTTTATTGTATCTTGCAGGCATTCTCTGACGTGTGACAGTGTTGCTCCATTGTCCACCTACTCCTGACTTCAAATACTAATTTAAAAAATATATATATTATTATTTATTTTCTCTTTTGTTGCCCGTATTTTTTATTGTTGTAACTATTATTAATGTTGTTGTTGCTAATGTCATCATTGTTGGATAGGACAGAGAGAAATGCAGAGAGGAGGGGAAGACAGAGAGGGGGAGAGAAAGATAGACACTTGCGTACCTGCTTCACTACCTGTGAAGTAACTCCCCTGCAGGTGGGTGTCGGGCAGCCCCCTGCTCTGCTCCTTGCTGATACTATTGTCTATTTACATAACCATTGTTTTCCCTGAGACCCACCTGCCTGGAGGGTATTAATTAATCCCACCAGTTAAAATCTTGCAATAGCTGCTATGGAAGCTTTCTACCTTCACGCTCTTTCCTTTTCTCCACCCCCTTTCCTAGCCATTTCCTTTTCTTACTTGCCACTTCTGGTTTCTAAGATACAAAATGTGTTGTCTCTGATCAATAAAGGCTTGCGTTCCCACTCCACCATGAGTCTCTAGTCTCTCTCCTGTGTCGCTGAGTAAGCAGCAGCCCAGGTTGGCTCCAGTAGAGTTCTCTCCAAACCAAAGAGCATGTGCCCAGGACGAAACACCCTCACAATAACCCGGCAGACAGAGTACTAGAGCACACAGGATGAAAGAAAGATGATGAGGACAACAACTGAAAGACAGGTATATGTCCCTCCTGTGCTCAACTTGACTGATCATCCAGACAGAAAATCAATAAAGACTTGAGGGAGCTAAATGACAAGATAGATAAACTAGAACTATTGGACATTTTTAGAATCATTCATCCCAAGAATATGGAAGACACATTTTACTCAAGTCCACATGGGTGATTCTTAAGGATAGACCATATGTTAGGCCACAAAGACAACATCAGCAAATTCACGGGCATTGAAATCATCCTGAGCATCTTCTCAGACCACAGTGGAATTAAACTAACACTTAGCAATCAACAAAATATTAGTAATAGTCACAAAATGTGGAAACTCAACAGTACACTACTTAACAACTACTGGGTCAAAGAGGAAATCAAGGAAGAAATCAAAATGTTTCAAGAGTTCAATGTAAATGAAGACACAAGCTATCAAAATATTTGGGACACAGCTAAGGCAGTACTGAGAGGGAAGTTCATAGCCATACAAGCACACATTAATAAACAAGAAAAGCACAAATAAACAGCCTGATTACACATCTTAAAGACCTTGAAGAAGAACAAAGGAACCCTAAAGCAACCAGAAAGACAGAAATCACTAAAGTTAGGGAAGAAGTCAATAACATTGAGAATAAGAAAACCATAAAAAAAATCAGTGAAAGTACATGTTGGTTCTTCAAAAGAGTGAACAAAATCAACAGACCTTTAGCCAGACTCATAAAACAAAAAAGGGAGAAGACCCAAATAAATCGGATCATAAATGAAAGAGGAGATACCACAACAGACACCGCAGAAATTCAACATATCATGAGAGGTTAGAGAACCTGGAAGAAATGGGTGATTTCCTAGATACCTATGAACTTCAAAAATTAAGTAAAGAGGAACTAGAAAACATGAACAGGCCCATCACAGCTGATGAAATTGAAACAGTTATCAAAAACATTCCCAAGAATAAAAGTACTGGAACAGATGGTTTTACAAATGAATTCTACAAAACTTTCAAAGAACTAATACCTCTACTTTAAAAGTCTTCCAGAAGACTGAAGACACTGGAATACTCCCTCCCAGCTTCTGTGAAGCCAACATCACTTTGATACCAAAAGCAGACAGGGAAACAGCCAAAAAATAATACTACAGACCAATATCTCTGATGAACATAGATGCCAAAATATTAAAATTCTAGCCAACTGGATAAAGCAGGATATTAAAAATATTTTTTGTCATGACCAAGTGGGGTTTATCCCAGACATGCAAGTTTGATTTAATATACATAAATCAGTCAATGTGATCTACCACAACAGTAAAAGCAAGACAAAAAATCACATGGTCAACCAATAGATGCAGAGAAACCCATGACCTTTTTGAAAATACAAGAACCAACAAAAAAGATAAATATAGCTAAATGTTGGTTCTTCAAGAGAGTAAATAAAATTGACAAAAACTTAGCCAGACTCACTAAAAACAAATGGGAGAAGACACAAATAAAAAGGATTGTATATGATAGAGGAAATATCACAAGAGACACCACAGAAATACAAAGTGTCATGTGAAGCATCTACAAAAAACTATAGGCCATTTAACTAGAAAGCCTGGAAGAAATGGAAAGTTCCTAGATACATACAACCTTCCAAAATTGATCCAGGAGAAACTAGAAAATACGAACAGGAAAATCACAGCCAAAGAACTGAAACAGTTACTAAGAGCCTTCCCAACAATGAAAGTACAGGACCAGATGGTTTTATAAATGAATTCTATAAAACGTTCAAGGAATTGTGCAAAGTTGTACCCCTCTTATCCTATGGCTTAGTCAATGTTTCCTTTTTATAAATAAAAAATTTAAAAAATCTTCAAGGGAGAGATAGTATCTATACTTTTAAAGCTCTTTTAAAAGACTGAAGACACAGGAATACTCTTTCACCTTCTATGAAGCCAGAATCACTTTGATACCAAAAGCAGACAGAGACACAGCAAAAACTGAAAACTACAGACCAATATCTATGATGAACATAGATGCTAAAATATTGGTAAAAATTCTTGCCAATCAACTATGGCAGTTTACTTAAAAGATTGTACAACAGGTCCAAGTCGGATTTATCCCAGGATACAAGGCTGGTTCAGTATGTATAAATCAATCAAACTGATCACCACACTAATAAAAGCAAAACCAAAACCACATGATTATCTCAATAGATACAGAGAAGACCTTCGATAAAATTTAACATCTGTTCATGATCAAAACACTATGTAAAATGGGAATAGATAGAAATTCCCTAACATAATAGAGTCCATATACAGTAAACTTTCAACCAATATCATAAGTCAGGAAGAAAAGACTGAACATGGGTTGATCTTACTCAAAGCAAAACTTGAACTGGGTTTGGTGTGAAGTGAAACACTTGGAAATGGGTGGGGAAATTCAGGTCCTACAGAATGATAGTGGAGGAAGACTTATGCAGGGAGTTAGAGTGTTGCTGAAAACTGAAAATTTTTACAAATGTACCAACTATTGTGTTTATTGTTGACTGTTAAACATCAATCCCTTCAATGAAAAAAGAACTGCTTTGGCTCTTCTACTTAATTTGCCATTTTAGGCATATTTTAGATAAGTTTGCTGATATATGCAAAATAATATTTAGACATTTTAACTGGGATTGAGTTTTTTTATAATTTAATTTGTAGATAATTGTTATTCATGCTTAATTTTCCATTCCATAAATGTAGGTTCTATCAATGACACTCCAGGCTAAAAGCCACTTAAAGAAACACTAAAAATAACGTATATTCATAAGGTCCCAGATTTTACTCCAAATACATAATAATCCAGAGGCCACGGTTGCTCTGTTTGTGTTAGAGTTCTCTCTCTCTCTCTCCTTTTATCTTTTTTACTTCCCTTCCTCTCTCCATTCCTCTCTGTCCTGTCCAACAACAATGACATCAATAACAACAATAATAATAACCATAACAAAGATAAAACAACAAGGGCAACAAAAGGGGAAAAAAAGAATTATTTAACAGTGAAAAAAGGAGAGAAAGAAAAAGATCAAACTATAAACTTCATACACAAGAATTTTTTTTATTATTTCTGTATTAGGGAATTAATGTTTTACATTCAACAGTAAATACAATAGTTTGTACATGCATAACATTCCGCAGTTTCCCATATAACAATACAACCCCCACTAGGTCCTCTATCATCCTTCATGGACCTGTATTCTCCCCACCCAACCACCCCAGATTCTTTTACTTTGGTGCAATATGCCATTTCCATTTCAGGTTCAACTTGTGTTTTCTTTTCTGATCTTGTTTTTCAACTTCTGCCTGAGAGTGAGACCATCCCACATTTATCCTTCTGTTTCTGACTTATTTCACTTAACATGAATTTTTCAATGTCCTCTCTCCTTTTTTCTTTTCTTCTTTTCCTCTCCTTTCCTACTTCTCTCCCTCTCCCTCCTCTTAAAATATGTATATATTCTATTCAAAATATATATTTGGCAGAACTGTGACCTCATACATTTTTTCACTGTTCTGGGTGACTTTTTTATTTAAGACAGAAAGACAGAGAGAGGAAGAGAGAGAGAAAAGACAACACCCAAGCATCTTCTTTTGCCATAGCACCCCACCCATGGTGCCAAACCTTCAACTAAAGTCATGTTCATGGCAATGCAGATACTCTGATTCATTATCTTTCTGGATCTCAAAATATTTTAAGTGAATTTAACAAATTCAATAAAGGAATTTGTATTGCTTAGGGTTCCTTTTATCTACATTTGATTTGATAGGGCAGCTATTAAAATGTCCAAATCAATCTAGTATTTTATGATAACAAATATAAAGCTCAAATATATAAAACTCATTGAGCTTATTAATGAGTTTATAAAGGACATAGGGCATGAATGAACACATAAAATTTAACCACATTTCTATGTCCTAGTAATGAAGAATTGGTAATTTAAATTTATCAGGTTTTACTAAATGCTATAGCAAAAAACTGTATATTTGTATTTAATAGAATATATGACTACTCAGTATCTTGTATATAGCTGTGCTATTGGATGCTTCTAATCTACTTGGTCTATGCTTTTGAGAGAGTCCGCATATCAAATACATAGCCTATATATTAAAAAGATTCAGTTTGTGTTTTGAAAAACTTTGAGACATACAATTAATTTTACCCCTCTCATATTAATTAACTAGTGATTTATATGTCTACATTTTGCTAGGAGTGTACATAAACACCATTCCCACCACCAAAAGACTATGACCCATCCATCCCGCCCACTCCCACCCCCCACTGGCCCAGGAAGCTGCATGTCTACCCCTCACCACAGGGCTTTTACTTTGGTGCCCTACTTACAATTTGTTCAGGTCCTGCTTTTAGTTTCCCTTTCAGATCTTCTTACTCAACTTCTGTTGATGAGTGGGATCATCCCATACTCATCTTTATCTTTCTGACTTAGTTCACTTAGCATAATTCCTTCTAGCTCTGTCCAAGATGGGTCAGAGAAGGTGGGTTCATTGTTCTTGATAGCTGCATAGTATTCCATTGTGTATATATACAAGATACTGGGTACTGTACAGCAAACCCTAGCAAAAGGACTTTTCAAAGTTAACCCAATTAACAAATAATGTGATGATAACATTAACTATCGATTGTCTTTTTGAACCCTAAGACAGCAGGAACCTCACATCTCCACTATAGAGCCCCTACTTCCCCCAGTCCTGGAACCCTTGGATAGGGCCCACTTTCCCATATGCCTCTCCCAATCAATATCAAATAATATTGCATCCACCAATCACAACTTAACCAATGCAACGATTGCCACCTCAACATGCTTCACCTCAGACGGTGTCCAGAGACTTCACATGTGGAATGACAACCCTTCAACTTCAGTACTCGGGTGAGACCTTTCCTTTTATAGTACACTCTAATTTCGTCTCAGGTGGTTCACTTTCTAACAAAGTCCCAAAACCTAGATATACACCAGTTTCTGTGAGAGAGAGCATATGTTCACACGTATCCATAAACTACTGCAAATTATATACCTGAAAGCAGAAGTACACTAGAGTTTGCAGTGAGTACCTCCCTAACACTTCCTCTCCACTATTCCAAGCTTTGGGTCCATGATTGCTCAACAATTTGTTTGGTTTTGTATGTTAACCCTCTTTTCAATCACCAGGTTCCAGATGCCATCAGGATGCTAGCCAGGCTTCCCTGGATTGAAGACCCCACCAATGTGTCCTGGAGCTCAGCTTCCCCAGAGACACACCCTACTAGGGAAAGAGAGAGGCAGACTGGGAGTATAGACCGACCAGTCAACGCCCATGTTCAGCGGGGAAGCAATTACAGAAGCCACACATTCTATCTTCTGCAACCCACAATGACCCTGGGTCCATGCTCCCAGAGGGATAGAGAATGGGAAAGCTATCAGGGGAGGGTGTGGGATATGGAGATTGGGTGGTGGGAATTGTGTGGAGTTGTACCCCTCCTACCCTATGGTTTTGTTAATTAATCCTTTCTTAAATAAAAAAAATTAAAAAAAAAGAATATATGACTACTCTTACACTGAAATAGTAAAAAAAAAAAAAAAAAAGTGAAATTACAGACCAGATCTATAATCTATTTAGTTTTTTACTACATCTTTCATTAAATTGAGTGAGCTTATATTTCTGACAGAGAAATGTCATCCTTATAGTTGAAAATGAGTTCAAAATATGTCTTTTTACATTGATGGTAGGAAGAGATAAGGCAGGGAAATATGTAACATATAAACTACCTCATTGAGAAAAGAGAGAGATTTGTTCTGATTTTTTTTTTTTATAGAAAGGGAATCATTCACCTCTTTATGAATGGGAAGACTTCAGTTGACTCTGGTTGTAGGTTTCTGACATGGGAAACTGAGAGTTGGTTATAAAGACATTGGAAATCCTATGTGGAGGGTTTGGAGAGCATATTTGACTTTCTGTTGTTGATTTTGAGTCAGAAATAAGAGCAAAAATAGGGAAGTTGGCAGTTTTTTCCCAAGTCCTGCTTGTTTGGGGACCTCTGATAAGGTATTGTTGGCTTGACCACTGCGATAGTTGTGGGTTGGGGTTTTATTGTCACATTTGGTCTGGCTCTTGTGCCTTGGTATATTTACTCTTTCAGATGGAATTCTGGAGGAGGCATGGCAATGAAAGTACTTTTAGTAGATGAGTAATCCTTCAGCAAATACAGGTATAAAGAAAAAATATTCCAGGAATAAGGTGCAGCATAGGCAAGCCCAGAAAAAAATTCCATTTTATATTTGTTGGATTATTAATTCTTCATACTAGATTAGTATTACCACCACAACATTATGCAGTATGCTCATTATAGAAATGCTATTGTTGATTTTATTAGTGCAAATAACTCCCATTCCATGTTTTCCTTTCTATAAGTTTGCTATTTCTATCAGAAACTTCCCCCACCTATTTTTATGCTCTACACACATGGCTGATTCTCATATGCTAACAGTATAATCAGTAATTTGAATTTATAAAATATCCCATGAATCTTGCTATATTGGAGTTATGCTGATCACACAAAACTAGCTCAGCTGTCAAATTCTAAAAGAGTTATCAAATTCTCATCAGGTTCTTTATAGCTTTACTTTAGAATTAGGCAAGCAAGAATCAGTTTTATTGTATGTTGTCAAGCTTGATACCAGATTATGTACCATTCTCTGCAGTGAGGGAAAGTTATAAAAAAATGCTGGTTAGTAGAATTATTTATGGTAAAATGTAGAAAGTTTATTATTTGGGAGAGTTTAACATTGTCATTGTCTCTTTGCTAAATTGTTTTGAATATTTTTAATTTGACTTCTCCCAGTGACTAGCTATTCTTTTAATTCTGAACCTTTCATTACTCTTAAATTTTTCTGTGGCTTCTGATGGTCTATTTAAACAAGGTATAAGGAAATATATAAAGAGCACCAAAAAAAAAAAGATTTCCATCTATATGGAAATCTTGATGGCATTTGATTTATTTTTAGGAGAGATATATGTCTCCTAGCATAGTTTCATTATTTATATTGTTTCTTTGTAATACTTTCCATGTTAACTTGTCAATAGTAACCTTCCTCTCCAAAAATGTGATAGTTAGATGACATCTAATTCATGCCTCAATTATTGTCTTTAGGTTTATGTTGCTTTAAATCAACTCTCAAAGTGACACACACCTTGAGCAAACATACATTGTTTTTCAACACCACTGTATATAGACAGATTCAAGCTGAGATTTTTCTTAGTGCCTATTCAAGGAGTAACAGAAATGAGTAGAATTTGCATTCACTATTAAATGACTAATTAGAATTTCATCCATATACATATTCAGGCTCTATTTAGTATATTTCTTTGTTCAGCTCTTGGTACCCATCTAGGACTGAAACTGAGCCATCTTCACAAATGGACAATTTTTGTGTATACTTCTGGCTTAGGTTTCAGGACCAGAATCTTTAGAATTCTCTAATTCAAGATCTTAGCATCATGTCCATTTTTAGCATTCACCCAGGGTGTCTGATGGTATTATTCTCAACTGTAACTTAAACTGTAGAAATGATAATTTGTCCCCTATGGTTATTACTAGGTCAGCAACTGAAGATGTCATTTTTCAGTGCTTGACAAAGTATTGGCTAGCTATCAGGGGAGGGGATGGGATACAGAGTTCTGGTGGTGGGAATTTTGTAAGTTGTACCCCTCTTATCCTATGGCTTAGTCAATGTTTCCATTTTATAAATAAAAAATAAAAAAAAAAGTATTGGCTCTTTTAATACACAGGTAGAGCAACAACAGAATAGTCAAGACAAAGTCTGACAAGATTCTGCCAAGTTCCACTTTGTGATTCTTTTGGTAGCATGGTCTAAGTCAGAACTCCTTGTCATCATGCAGGTCTTGTTACTGACCTCAATCTGCACCCACCTAAAAATGAACATATATCAATATTTTTCCCACATTATCAGGAAATACATAGTTGGTGTCCTTAAAATGTAAATCTACAGTTAAATAAAAAAGAAAAATCTTATTCTCAGACTAGAAAAATAGCTCACTTGGATAATGTGTCTGTTTTGTCATAATTTATAACCTAGGTTTGATTCTGGACTCCACCACACTGTGGGGAATGCTTTGGTCTTCTGGCATTTTTCTGACTTTCCCTCTGTATCTCTGTCTTTGTGTCCACTTGACTAAATCTTCGGTATAATTAGTAATAACCAAAATCTGGAAGCAATCCAGGTGTCTAACAACAGATGAACAGCTGAGAAAGTTGTGGTATATATACATAATGGACTATTACATAGAAACTAAAAACATTGAATTCATTTTCTTCACCTCATCTTGGATGGAGTTTGAAGGACTCATATTAAGTGAGATAAATCAGAAAGAGAAGGATGAGTATGGGATGGTATCATTCATAGACAAAAGTTGTAAAAATACTACCATGACACCAACCTGACTTCTTTAGGCAAAGACTCAATAGGGAAGTATAAAAACAGGCTGAGGATATGGATGGGGAAACATCAAATGGAGGGGGTGGGATATGGCACTCCAGTGGTGGGAATTGTATGGAGTTGTACCCCTCTTATCCCACAATCTTGTTGATCATTATTAAATCTCTAGTAATAATAAAAAATTAGTTGAATTATGAGAAACAAATAAGTAAGTAAATGTCTTTCCACTTGCTAAGTTTTCTAGCATCTATATTAGAACATTTTTTCAACAAACCATGAAGTTTTAAGATTTCCAGAGTCTTCTTTATTGAAATAAGTTAAATATTCTGGAATATTCTACAATAAGGAGTGAAAGAAAGCTAAGAAAGTATTAGTTCTCATTTCACAGTAGAAATTAGTGTTGTTGGAGTACTTATCTATCAATGTGCAATTTCTTTTTAAAGAATTGTTTATTTATTCATGAGAAAGATAGGAGAAGACAGAGAAAGAACCAGACATCACTCTGGTACATGTGCTGCCAGGGATTGAACTCGGGGCCTCATGCTTGACAGTCCAATGGTTTATCCACTATGTCACCTCCTGGACCACCCAATATGTAATTTCTTTTTTTTAAATTTCTTTATTGTAGAATTAATATTTTACAGTTGACAGTAAATACAATAGTTTGTACATACATAACATTTCCCAGTTTTCCATATAACAATACAACCCCTCTGTCATCATTCTTGGACCTGTATTCTCCACCCCACCCACCCCAGAGTGTTTTACTTTGGTGTAATATACCAATTCCTGTTGAACTTCTATTTATGTTTTCTCTTCTGATCTTGTTTTTCAACTTCTGCCTGAGAATGAGATCATTCCATATTCATCCTTCTGTTTCTGACTTATTTCACTTAACATGAATTTTTCAAGGTCCATCCAAGATCGGCTGAAAATGGTGCTCATCTGTTATTGGACACCTGGGTTGCTTCCAGGTTTTTGGCTATTACAAATTTTGCTGCTTAGAACATATGTGTACACAGGTCTTTTTGTATGGGTGTGTTGGGTTCCTTAGGATATATCCCCAGGAGGGGAATTGCAGGCTCATAGGGTAGGTCCATTTTTAGCCTTCTAAGAGTTCTCCAGACTGTTCTACACAGAGGTTGGACCAATTTACATTCCCATCAGCAGTGCAGGAGGGTTCCTTTGACCCTAAAATGTCTCCAGCATTTGCCGGTGCTATCTGATGTATGACATACTGGCAGTAGTGAAGTGGTATCTCATTGTGGTCTTTATTTGCATTTATCTGAAAACCAAAGACTTGGAGCATTTTTTAATGTGTTTCTTGGCCTTTTGAATGTGAAAGTCCCCTACTATTACTGTGTTGCTATTAATATATTGCTGTAGCTTTTTCAGTAGATGTTTGATGTATTTAGATCATTGGGTGCATAGATGTTAATAATTGTTAAATAATTGTTAATAATTGTTAAATCCTCTTGATTGACTCATCCTCTGAGCATTAGGTAGTGTCCATCCATATCTTAAAATTTTATTTATTTTAAAGTTTATTGTGTCAGATATGAGAATAGCTGTTCCTGTCCTTTTTTGTGGGCCATTGGCTTTTATGATAGTTTTCCATCTTTTCACTTTGAGTCTGTGTTTGTCTTGTTGAGTTAGGTGAAGATATTTTAACACCATTCGTGTAGATTTTAGAGTGTTCTGATATGTGGCCTATTTATGGTCATATGAATGTTTGTAGGAGACCTTTCAGAATTTCCTTAAGGGAAGGCTTAGTGATAGTTGATTCTTTCAACTATTGCTTGTCTGAGAAGATTTTGATGCCTCCATATAGTCTGAATGACAGTCTAGCAGGATACAGTAGTCTTGATTGAAAGCCTTTCTCATTAGCACTTTGTAGATATCTTACCATTCTCTTCTGGCCTGCAGTGTTTTTGTGGAGAAGCCTGCTGCTAATCTTATGCATTTTCCTCTGTAGGTGACTCTTTGTTTTTCTTTTGCAGCTTTCAGGCACTTTTCTTAATCCTTATTACTTTCCATTTTAAATAGGATGTGTATTGGTGTCTTTAAGACTGGGTTAATTCTTTTTGGGACCCTCTGGGCTTCTTGAACCTTTATGTCTTTGATGTTGTCTAGACTAGAGAAGTTCTCAGCTATTATGTCCTGAAGAATGCTTTCTTCCCCTCCCTCTCTTTCTTTCTCTGGCAAGCCAATAATGCATATATTATTTCTTTTGAGGTCATCCCATAGGTCTCTGTTGTTGCTTTCAGTATCTCTTAATCTTTTTTAAAGATTTCTTACTAATTTTTTAGTTGTCTCTAATAATTGTCCTCAATCTTGCTAATTCTGTCTTCTGCCTCATTTAGTCTATTCTCTCTCCCTCTGCTTTTTTCTGCTGTTCATCTATTTTGTTTCCCTGTTCTAGCTTGTTCAGCTAGTTGTGTTCTTAGATCAGCTATGTCAGCTTTCAGCTCTCTAATAGCCTTGAGATAATTATTGTTTTCTTATAGAGTCTCATTTGTTGTTTCTTCATTTCTGATGACAATTCTTTCAAACTCTTAACTCACTCCTGTGATTATTTCCTTAACTAGCACTTGGATGTTGAACTCATTATTTTGTGCTTCAACATTTGGGGGGCTTTTAGCTAGACAAATGCACAGTTGCTTGAACCTATAATTTTTTAAATAATTTTTCTTAATATTGAGGTAGACTTCAATTACATAAATAACTAGATGCACAATACTGCAGTAAGGAACATATTTTATTTAGTCATCTTATATCATTGAAGCAGTGCCAGTGTTTCAGTAGTATAAATAACTGCCTTAAATCAATTGCACTTATATTACCAGAAAAGTTATTTTTGTCAGGTTTAAGCACCTGCTCCCCACTGCTCAAGCAGTGAAGTGGACCTGCAGGTATCTGACTTTCTCCCTGTCTGTCTCACCATCCTCTCTAAATTAATCTCTGCCCTATTAAATAAAAATAGAAAGAATATGGGAAAGGTGTATAAATATTTTTTTTACTGTAAATCCCATCAATTTGATATAATCTGGGACCCATATTCAGCTTAGTAGCCTGTGTGACCTCTGCACCCCTGCTGATCTGAGTTCACATTCTGTGGTCATTAGTAGGAACATTCCAAGCTGCCCCAACATCAGGACCTATCTTACTCAGGTGTAGCATAAAGTATGTTGTCCAGCCTCCTTTCAGAAAATGGACCATTCTCTAACATTGTTGATCCAAGTTGAGGATGGGATGATCTCACTCTCAGGCAGAAGTTGAAAAACAAAATCAGAAGAGAAAACACAAGGTGAACATGGACTAGAGTTGGTGTACTGCACCAAAGTAAAAGACTCTACGGGGTGGGTTGGGGGGAGAATACTGGTCCAAGAGGAATGACAGAGGACCTAGTGGCGGTTGTATTGTTATGTGGAAAACTGGGAAATGTTATGCATGAACAAACTATTGTATTTACTGTTGAATGTAAAACATTAATTCCCCAATAAAGAAAATTAAAAAAAGACTCTGGGAGGAGAGTACAGGTCCAAAAAGGATGGCAGAGGACCTAGTGGAGGTTGTATTGTTATGTGGAAAATTGAGAAATGTTATGCATGTACAAACTATTATATTTACTATCAAATGTAAAACATTAATCCCAATAAAGAACTTTAAAAAAAGATATTTTATTTAGTTTTTTTGTTTGCTTGCTTTGTATTTTTTATTTTGACCACAGCTCTACTAAGCTCTGGTTATTTATGTTGTCAGGGGTCAAAGCTGGGTCCTCTTGCATATGAGTTCTGTGTATTAACACAGCTTTTTCCTCAATCCAAACATTTCAAGTACATATATCAAGGAAATGAACTCTTTTCCATTTTTTAAAATGTATTTGTCTCACTTTTTGTTTTGTCTTTTAAACTATTATGTTTGTATATACTTAAATAAATACTCATGGATATATTTATACAAGCAAGCCACTAACATTTTAATCTAGTACTTTTGTCAGTATGCTTCTAGCTTCAAAAATACTTACAGGCTATGAATTAAGTATTTGCCACTTTCAACTTGTTTAATAATTTCATCTTTTACGTTTCACTAGAATTAACCTGGATCATTGTATGGCTGGAAATCTTTACTTTCTTATGAATAGATTAGCAATTTTCCAGGACCATTTGTTGAATAATCATTTATTTTGTCACTGACTTTTTTTCTCATTCATCTTAAAATAATTTCTTATATAGGGCAGCAAATAGTTGAGTCTCTTGTTCTATTGTTCTGTCTAGCTATTCTTGGCTCCCCATGTCCTGGTTCTGGAAGTAATTGGAGAGATAAAAATACATCCTAATCTTATAATCTTGGTGTCACTTAATTTTTTTTTGGTGTCTGTTTAATAATAAAAAGACACATGGTTAGAGATTTGCTTAACTGAAATGATCTACATCATGTATCTTGGATACATTACATTCACATGTCACTCACTTCTTCCCATCCTACCACTAGTGAACCTGCCTTCATGTCTATCAGCCTTGGGTGCACATTACAAACATCTGGAACCTTTCTAATTGGGCCAAGTAGGTAAAAAATATTGTGAAAAAAAAAGCCTCCTGTAACTCCTTATTTATTTATTTATTTTTAAAGTTGATTCTAGCATGATAAAGTACATGGGATAGGCTTCCCAATTATGTCCTGGAACTTTTGACTAAGCCTGGGAAATGAAAATATTTAAACAAATACGTCATAACTGGCCCTAGAGTATTTTCTGGAGGTATTTATTTGATGATCTGACATTTGTTCCAGCATTCATTTATTTATGTATGCATGTTTTTGTCTGTTGGCTTATTCAACAAATCATTGAACATGTGTTATGTACCTGACATGATTCTGGGTACTGAGTCCTATGGGGGTGTGGTGGACATGCACCCTGTTGGGAGCACATGTTACAATGTGAAAGGACTGGAGACTGAGCCCCTGGTCTTCCCCACCTGCAAGGGGAAAGCTTTGCAGGTGCTGAAGCAGTGTTACAGGTATCTCTCTTCTTAGCACCCCCTTTACTCTCAATTTCTAGCTGTCTCTTTCCAATAAATGAAGATTATAAAAAGTTGAGAGAGAGAGAGAAAGAGAGAAAGAGAGGGAGAGAGAGAAAGAGAAGTATCTGCTGTCCTTTTAGAGTGTTTAATTTAGGAGGGAGACACCCATAATGTAAATATGACAAATATGCATAAAAATCGTGGCTTAAACAATGCAGTGCTAGAAAAGTGGCTTTGTCATAGACACAAGATTTAGAGAATAATCGGGAAAAAATGAAACATGAGTTGAAGAATACAATAGAGTGTATCAGAAACAATTAAGTAGAGTAAGATATACCTTCGGGGATGCATAGCCATGGAATAACAGGGACCAAATCATCTCTCCTCCCATGACAACAAATAAATACAAGAGATCCAACTGAAGTCACAATCCACAACTGAAAGTTCTGCAGCCTCAGGTGGGTGCTCGTGTGCAGTTAGAGCAAAAAGGGGCGCAGGCACTTGTTGAAGAACAGCAAAGTCAAATCAGAGCTCTGGGCAACATGGGTGCTGAGCTGCACCATTTTGACAGTTTCACGTTAAGGACAGCAAGTAAGTAACATTGTTCCTAGTGCTGGAAGAAAAGATACAGGAGCTTAGAACCTCCCAATCACTGACTCAGAGGGGCTTTAGCCTTCTGAATTTAAGGCAAGGACACAACATAAAAGAGGGTGTTTTTGACCACAAGACAGCCCAAAGCAACCCCCCCCCCAGTCCCCCCCCACACACAGATCATACGTTTCTTCTTCTAGCGTTTACCCTTCTTCTGTAGCCAGTTAACAGCGTCAGGTTGAGCCTGATGTAAAGTTTCGAGACCTCCTTTGAATCTGGAGAGGTGGCAGTCGTTGACTATGTGGGTCATAGTCTGTCTGGAGCCGCAGGGGCAGTTCGGGTCATCTCTGGCTCCCCAGCGGTGGAAAATAGGGGCGCACCAGCCATGGCCTGTTCGATAGCGATTGAGGAGGGCCCAATCATAACGTGCTAGGTCAAAGCCGGGTTGATGCTTGCAGGGGTCTGTGATGAGGTGTTTGTTCTTTACCTCAGCTGACTGCCAACTCTGTTTCCAAGAGTCTGGAACAGGGAAGTTCAGTGTAGGTGTAGGAGACCAGATTGGATGACGAGACGTCAAGCGTTGGACAGGGTGGGCGAAGATATCCGTGTATATTGGCAGGTCTGGTCGAGCGTAGACGTGGGACATGAACTTAGATCATAAGTAAAAGAGGTCTTCAGATCACAACAGCACCACCTGCTGGCCATCAATAACCAGCACAAAAAAATGTGCAAACAAAAACAGATCTAAACAACCAACTATGCCATATCAGACAAACAGAAATGAAACAGAAAATCCAAGGAATTACAGATTTAGTGAAACTCTCAGAGATAGACTACACAGAGCTCATTATGAAGACTCTCCAAGAAATTAAGCAATAATTAAAAAAGCATGTTACTATGGAATTAAAACGCATTAGAGAGGAACTTATAATAGAGTTCACTAAGAATCTTCAAATCTTGAAAGAAGAACTTCAGTCAGAACTCCAGAGAGTAAAAGACACCCTAACTGCAATCTGTGTTGAAGTAGAAGGCTTAGGAAGTGGATCCGCACATTCAGAAGAAATAATCTACAATCTAGAAGATATGGTCAGCCCACTCTTTCAATTCAAAGATGAGGGAGAGTAATGGTTTAAAAAGACTTAAGCAACTCTCTATAAAACCGCAGACTGCATCAAAAGATTGAATATAAGAGTGATAGGTATATTTGAAGAGGAGGACAAGGCTAAAGACTCCGAGTCCATTTTTCAGAGCAATTTTAGGTGAGAACTTCCCTTACTTAGGAAACCATCAGAACATTCTCATTCAAGAGGCAGAATGATCACCCAGATTTATAAATACAAAAACACCAATGCCAAGGGACATTATTGTAAAACTATCAAAAGTCAACAAAAAGGGAAAAAATTGCTGGCTGCTAGGGAAAGGGAATAAGTTATATATAAAACTTTCATTAGATTTCTCTGTACAAAGTCTAGAGGCAAAGATAGAATGGAATGACATATTCAAAGTTCTAAAGGAGAGGGAATTCCAGCTATGAATATAGTGTCCTGCAAAATTATCTTTCAAATATGAGGGAGAAATAAAGGTTTTTCTCAAATATTCAAGAACTAAAGGAATTTGCCACAATCAACCCCACCTTACAAGAACTACTGAACAGAGTCCCACAAGAAAAGAGGAAGAAAGGAACACATATTCCAAACACCAAATTGCAGATACTACCATGATGTCAACATGACTCGCCCAGACAGACAACCTCACCAATATTCCCTGGAGCCCCACCTCTCCAGAGCCCTGCCTCAGTAGGGAAAGATAGGGACAAGCTGGGAGTATGGATCAAACTGTCAATGCCCATGTCCATTAGAGAATCAATTACAGAAACCAGACTTCCCACTTTCTGCACCCCATAATGATCCTGGGTCCATACTCCCAGAGAGATAAAGAATAGGAAAGCTTCCAATGGAGGGGGTGGGATATGGAACTCTGGTGGTGGGAAATGGGTGGAATTTCATCCTTTTTATTCTAAGGTTCTGTCAATTTTACTATATTTAATTTCACAAGTAAATTAAATTAAAAAATAAAGGAAAGAAATAGAGGCAGGACCATAGAAAAATTGCCAAATATATATAACAAGAGATAGATAGCTATATAAATAATAGTCAACTTATATCTGTAACTCTGGGAGAACTGCTGTAGTTTCCAATGGAGGGAATGGTGACAAAAAATTTTGGTGGTGGGAATGGTGTGGAATTATACCCATGTTATCTATCTCATAATTTTGTAAATCAGTAATAAATCACTAACAAAAATAAAAAAATATAATTAAAAAATACCCCCAAACTAAGCCAGGAGGAGATATGAATATACCATTCACAGCTGATGTAATTGAAATTGTAATCAAACCCTTACAAACAATGAAAACCCAGTCCTTCAAAGTTTTACAAATTAATTCTACAAATAAATAAATAAATTGCTCCAAGTCACTGATGGTCATAGAAATGAAAATGACAGTGAGATATAATTTTAAACCTGTGGGAATATATGTTAGAAAGGACAGTAACACCAAATGCTGATGAAAAAGTAGAGAAAAATGAACTTTTCTACACCACTGATGGGAATACAAATTGGTCCAATTCCTGTGGGAAATAGTCTAGAGACATATCAGAATACTAGAAATAAATATCTCTACTCTATGAGCCAGCAATTCCTCTCCTGGGGAGCTATATAAAGGAAAATAACACAGCAATCCAAAGAGATATATGTACACCTATGTTTGTAGCAGTACAATTAGTAAACCTCAATCTTGGAAACAACTCAGATGTCCAAAAACAGATGAATGGCATCTCCCCAGACAATGCTTTTGGCCCAAAATGCATGCTAGCTGTCAGGCTCATGCAAAAATTAGGAAAGTCATAAGCCCTTTGGAATATACCTAAAATAGATCTACTAGCTTTATCCAAAATGGAGACCCCAAATCTCATCAGCTATAGTCTTACCATTAGAGTCCTGATTATTAAAAAATTTGTTCTTCTTTATATCTTAATGCTTTTTCAGCCACCAAGATGCAGATGCTTCCATGACACCAATCTGACTTCACTGGGTGGATAACCTCACTAATGTGTCCTAGAACCCCATCTCTCCATAGCCCTGGCCCACTAAGGAAAGATGGAAACAGACTGGGGACATGGATAGACCTGCCAATGCCCATGTCTAGCAAAGAAACATTTACAGAAGCCAGACTTTCCACTTTCTGCACCCCATAATAATCCAGCCTTCATGCTCTTAGAAGGTTAAAAAATAGGAAAGCTCCCAATGGAGGGGTGGGATACCGAACTCTGGTGGTGGGAACTGCGTGGAATTGTACCTCTCTTACCCTGTGGTCTTGTTGATCATTATTAAATCAATAATAAAAAAAGAAAGTGGTGGTATATATACACAATGGAATACTAATCAGCTATAAAAAATATGATTAAGTCATCCTTGTTTCTTCATCCTGGGTTAAATTTGAAGGTATTATCTTAAGTGAGATTAAGTAAAAAAAAAGAAGGAAAAATACCAGATGATTCACCCACAAGTGGGATTTAAGAAACAAACCTGAAAAGCAAAAAGTGAACCTAGACTAGAATGCGAAAGACTCTGGGGAAGGGTGGATGGGGAGGAAGTGAAAAGGGGCCATTGGATTTTGATGTCACCATATGTCAACAACCATATTGTAAGCAAATAACACCCTATAAAATAAAAATTAAAACATTTAAAAAATAAAAATTAAATTAAAAAATGAGATAATGTAATTGCACAAGGCACACACAGATTCCCCTCCCCACACATGCACTGAAAATATCCCTAAGAAGTTTCTTATTTGTTTTGTTTTCATACTTATAGTGTGTGCGCTTAATTCAGTGTGCCAACATGGTTTAAAAATTATTTGTAATACAGATCCAAGAAGGATGACAGAGGACCTAGTGGGGGTTGTATTGTTATAGGGAAAACTGGGAAATGTTATGCATGTACAAACTATTGTATTTACTGTTGAATGTAAAACATTAATTCCCCAATAAAAAATTTAAAAATATATATTTGTATTGGGAGTCAGGCTGTAGCGCGGTAGGTTAAGTGAAGATGGCGCAAAGGAAAAGGAACTGCATGAGGATCCCAGTTTGAGTTTTAGACACATGTACAGTTACTCATGTTGTGTATTATGCCCCAGGACTTTAAGGTCCCCACTCCTTTTTTCCCAAAGTCCTTTGCTTTGGTGCAATAGACCACACCCAGTCCAAATTTCATTTTGTATTTTCTCGTCCTGTCTTTACTTCTTAAGGTCCACCTATAAGTGAGATCATTCTATATTTGCCCTTTCTAGTTTCAGAAGCAGAGTGAAGACAGCCTGGAGAAGTAAGAAGTGAACCATAGAAATGGTTGCTGAGTTAAAATTCCATTCAGAATCTTTTTCCTATGCTTGCAATGCTAATAAGTTGGTCTACATCCAGAGTTGGCAAACTGTAGCCCACAGGCTAAACATAACCCCCCCCCCCAAAAAAAGCTTGTTTTTGAAAATAAGATTTTGTAGAAACACTGCCAAGATCTTCCTTTAATGTGTGTGGCTGCGTTCATATTGCAATAACAGGGGCCCAGTAGTGGCGTACCTGATTGAACACATGTTATAGTGCACAGGACTCAGGTTGGGGTCCCTGGTCCCCACCTGCAGGGGGAAAGCTTCAGGAGTGGTGAAGCAGGGCTGCCAGTGTCTTTCTGTCTCTCCCTCTCTATCCAACCCTTCCCTCTCTATTTCTAGTTGTCTCTATCCAATAAATGAATAAAGATAATTAAAAAAATAATAATTGGGAGTTGGGCGGTAGCGCAGTGGGTTAAGCGCAGGTGGCGCAAAGCGCAAGGACCCGCATAAGGATCCGGGTTCCAGTCCCCAGCTCCCCACCTGCAGGGGAGTCGCTTCACAGGCGGTGAAGCAGGTCTACAGGTGTCTATCTTTCTCTCCCCCCTCTGTCTTCCCCTCCTCTCTCCATTTCTCTCTGTCCTATCCAATAACAACCACATCAATAATAACAATAATAATAACTACAACAACAATAAAAAAGACAACAAGGGCAACAAAAAGGGAAAATAAAAAAAATAAAATAAAAAATAAATAAATAAAAAAATAATAATTAACATTGCAATGACAAAACTGAGTACTTGTAATAGAGACTATGTGACCTGAGAATTCAATAATGCTTACCCATTTTCAATCACATTTCATTTTTATCAAACTCTTTCTATATATTTTTAAGGTTCTTTAGTAGTACAAAGTGTACAAAAACACAGCTATTTCTAATACTCTCTTCCTAGCCCATCAATCTTATTACCTAGTAATAATCCCTAATAGATCTGTAGCTCTCTTTTGGTATTTAATAGTTCTGCACTGCTATTTTTTCAACTTGAGGAGGTTAATTTATTTTTTAAATGGATAGTAAAATATATCCCCTTAAAAAAAAAACACTTAAACAATGAAAGCAAACACATAGCACATGGATTTAAATATTCCTTTCAATCTCTTAATGTTACATTTTTAACACTAGTTACATATTATTCATGGTGAGAGTAAAAGGTATCTTACAGACTATTAAATGGGTAAAGCAGAGTCTGTTCAACAAATGGTGCTGGAAAAAAATGGGTTGAAACATGCAGAAGAATAAAACTGACCCACTATACTACACCAAACACAAAAGTAAATTCCAAGTGGATCAAGGACTTGGATGTTAGATCAGAAACTACCAGATACTCAGAGTAAAATATTGGCAGAACTCTTTTCCGCATAAGTTTTAAACAATGAAATGAATCCAATTACAAAGAAGACTAAGGCAAAAATAAACCAATAGGACTACATTGAATTAAAAAGCTTCTGCAGCAAAAGAAATCACTACCCAAACCAAGAGACCCCTCAAAGAATGGGAGAAGATTTTTATATGCCATACATTAGACAAGAGGGTTATTTTATTTTATTTTTGTTTCTTTGGGGCTTTCTGCCTATGTGGTTCCACCACTTCCAGCATACTCTTATTTTATACTTAGTTTTTCTTTTAAAGTGAATTTTATTAGTAATTTACAAGATTATAAGATAACAGGGGTCTAGTTCTATACCACATCCACCACCAAAGTTCTGTGCCCTCTCCCTCCAGTCATAACCATTATAGTTTTCTCAGTCTTAGAGACAAGTTTCTATTTCTTCATTGCTAGTTTATGCATTTAAATTTCCTATATTCTACACATGAGCAAAAACACCTGGTAGTTGTCTGTCACCTCCTTATTTACTTCACTACACATAATCATTTTCAGTGCCATCCAATTTGTCCCAAAAAGCATAATCATATCCTTTGTAACTGCAAAGCAGCACTCTATGGAGGATAAACCTCATAATTTCATTGTTCACTAATTTGTCTGTATTTACATTGCTTTTGTTTTTGGTCTAATATGGATAATGCAACTTTAAACATGGGGGTACATATGTCCCTTTGAATTATTGTCATATCTTTTGGATAAAGGATCAAGAGTGGCATCACAAGGTATTTCTATTTTTATTTGCTTAAGAATTGTCCTTACTGTTTTTTAGAGTGGCAGCAGCACCAGTGTAACCGAGTTCCTCTTTCACTACATCCTCACCAACATTTATCAGTTGTTCTTTTGTTGATGCAGGTCATTCTCACTAGTGTCAGGTAGAATCGCAACATAGTTTTAATTTGCATTTCTATAATGACATGTGAAGTGGAACATTTCCTCATATTTCCCTGGGTCATGTGTTCCTTTTTTAAAAAAGAAAACTATATATTCACATCCTTTGTCTACTCTTTATTGGATTACTCAGGATTTTTGTTGTTTTTTTCTTGAGCTATATGATTTTTTAAATTTTCTTTTTGTCACCAGGGTTAAAGTTGGGGCTTAGATGTTAAAGTCCTGAAGTGCTTTACTGATTTTTTTCTATGTATTTATAGTTCCAGGTTGTATGTATTTATAATTCCAAGTCCTTTGTCCATTTTGATTTAATTTAGTGCATGATGTTAAGCAGTAATCTACTGTAATTTTTCTACATGTGACTATCTATTTTCTAGTACCATTTGTTGAAGAGGACTTCTTTCCCTTATTGAGTAGTTTTGACCCCCTTGTCATATGCCAGTTGGCTTATATATAAGTGGGTTTATTTCTGGACTCTCTGTTTTGTTACATTGTTACCAGTAGATTTTAAAAAGATGTGCTTGTCTACTACTACTACTACTACTACTACTACTACTACTACTACTATTACTACTACTATTACTACTACTACTACTCACACACAGCTCTTATTTTATTTGTTATATGTTTTGCCACAAAGGTTACCACTGAGGCTTGGTGCTTGCACAATGATGTCACCAGTTTCAGGGCCCTTTCTTTTTTATTGAGGTTGAGTGAAAAAAGATAGAGTGGATATGGTCTGGGAGGTGGTGCAATGGATAGGGCATTGGATTCTCAACCATGAGGTCCTGAGTTCAATCCCCAGTGCACATGTACCAGAGTGATGTCTGGTTTTTTCTCTCCTTCTGTCTTTCTCATGAATAAATAAATTCTTAAGAATAAAAAAACCAAGAAGATAGAATGGAGAGAGGAAGGAAGAGAAAGTGGAGAGAGGAAGGAAGAGAAAGAGAGAAGAGACACACCTGTTGCTTGTGAAACTTGTTTAATTCCTTCTGAAATACCCCCCTCCCCAATCAGGGAGGATCTGGTACTTGAATCCAAGTAATCTAGCATAGTAATGTGTGTATCATCATCCAACCCCTAGATAAGAAATTATGATTATATGTGTTTTTAAAATTGTTATTTTTCTTAAAGATACTTGTCTTACCACTTTTTACTTCCTGTTCCATAACTTCAAATGCTTTTTACAAATTTCTACTAGCTAGTATGAGTTACCTAATCTATTATACACATATACTGACATATATAAGAAGTAAATAAAGAGGTGAAAGACACATATCAGACAGTTTTGGTTTTTTTTGGACTATAGACAATGGAATCACATGACCTGGCAAAACCAAACAGGAGTAGCCAGTTTGTCTCCAAGACTTTGTGAGAACTATGGAATATTATGGGAAGGTGGATGAGGTAGTATAGGAGCACAAAACTTTGGTGGTAAGTACTGTGCAAAACTATACTTCTGTGAACTTACTGTAAACCATTATTTAATCACTAATATGATCTTCTCAAAAAGATGAGATGTAAGGTTTTGTTATTTGAAGTTTGCTTCTCTAGTTGTTTCAGTCAGAGACTGTTTCATTCAGGGGAAGTTTTCATCTGTGATCTGTGAAATCTTGTTAGAACAAGACAAAGCCTAACATATTTACTAAATTACCTTTAACATATGAAAGTCCTGATCCCTGAACTAGAGGAGTAATGGTGATGATAATAGCACTACTAGTATTTGACAGTAATTATTGGATTAGCTCTTTTCTACTAAATCATTCATGGTATTATATTTTTCCTAGGGTATTATCTACATCCGTGATATTTTGTAACTTAATGTTAACATTATTATATCCTATTATAATTAATGAATTTCTTCAGAATCAACTTATATGACCTTTTGTATACTAAGGCACATTTTGATTTTCTGACTTTGATGCAGTTTGAAAGTATTTTCTCTACTTATATTTTGGAAAGTATTAGCAATGATTTCTATCTAGTTATTTTCCTTATTTTTTAGTTAATCCTTAATGCATTTATTCTCATTCTACACTGCTAATACTAAAATATTTTTGTCTATATTATATTTTGACTATTACTTTAACTAATATATATTTAATATAAATGAAAACAATCACATATGCATAAGACCTCAGATTCCTGCTTTTATTTTAATAAGAATAATTATTACTTTATTATAGTGACACTAATTATTTTATCTCATTTATTTTTTATGGCTGTGTAAAAAGCATTATTCTGATTGTTCTCATTTTGTAGAAGAGGGAACTTAGAAAAGTTTGCAATTCATCCACACAAACAGGTTCTTAGTCAACACACTTTTTTTTTTATTTGCAAGGATCAAATTCACTTGGGCATAGGTAAGAATTTTTTATTATATTTAGGATTTTGGAAATGATGAGAGTTTAGCAGCAAGTAATGTTTTAAAAGAAGGGCATATTATTCTACTGGTTATAATGAATTCAGTGATCCAAGCCTTTATTTCTGTCTGGAATATTGATTCTAATTGGATAGGAGGAAATGATCTGAAAGTTTAGGGACCTTGTGTCAGAAATGTAGATGAAGTGAGGTCATGGAAGTGGTGCTTCAGAAATGTTTTACATAAGTTTCTGAAATGTCTGCATGCAGTTTAGCTTGAATTGAGATTTTTGTAAATCTGCTGTGGACTCTTTCTCTGATAATCAAACTAATTAAACATACAAACATTTGTGATCTCTCATTACCAAATTTTAACCATTTCTAGCATTAAATGTAGCTTTTTGTGTATTCAAATACATTTCTTAAGGTTTTTTTTTTAATTCAAAGAAGACCCTATTATTCCAGTATATTATTAGGTATATAGATTAGATACTAGTCTCAAGATTTTTAGTTTGATCTTTTTTTCTTTTGATAACCTTTCTCTCCCCCACTCCATTAGATTTCCCTTACATTTCTGTTGTTTCTTTAATTTTTTTTCCTTTACTGGGGATAAATGTTTTTCATATGTCTCTGTTGTTGTTTTCAGTATCTCTTAATCTCTTTTTGAGATCTCTTACTTCTTTTTTAGTTGTCTCTAATTCATCCTCAATCTTGCTAATTCTGTTTTCAGCCTCATTTATTCTATTCTCTCTCCCCGCTGCTGTTTTCCGTAGTTTCACTATTTTGTTACCCTGTTCTGATACTGTTTTAGCTTGTTCAGCTAGTTGTGTTCTTAGCTTAGCTTTTTCAGACTTCAGCTCTCTAATTACCTTGAGATAATTAGTGTTTTCTTCCTGTCTCATTTGTTGTTTCTACATTTCTGATGACCATTCTTTCAAACTCTTTACTCACTCCTATGACTATTTCCTTAAGTAGCATTTGGATGTTGACCTCATTGTTCTGTTCTGTGCTTCAATCTTTGGGAGGCTTTTAGCTGTATTTTTGTCCAGGTTCATTTCGTCTTGTTGTTAACCAATCTATATAGTATGTAATGAGGTCCCTCTCTCAGTACTTTTCAAATTACTGATCACTCTTGCCTAGATTGACTTGTGTCTAAGTAAGGTACTTAAAGAGTTCACAGTTGTGGAAATTAACAGTTGTTTCAATATTATCTCAGACTCTGAGTTGTAGCACAGTGGCTGTTAAAAGCCTCTTTTGTTCTTTTTCTTCCTTGTAGGATATGGAAGCCTGAAAGTTTTTTAGCTATAAGTAGGCTTCTTAGCTTAATCACTCATTCCTGACCAAGAGATAACTCAGGGTGGGGGAGAGAGAATACAGTGATTATGCAAAGAGATTCCCATGCCCTGAGGATCCAAAGCACAGGGCTCAATTCAGCTGCTCTTCCAACTGAAAGTACTTGTCCCTGTGAGTTTCCAAACAAGTCCTGTTTATACTCTGTGGCAGTGACTCACCATGTATCCCTAATTCATTAGGAGAACAGTGTGGAAAAGTTCTCACTCTACAGCCCCAACTCTAGCCCACCAGGGTGTAGATCTTCTGCTGAGTTTCTGGCCTAGTTCTCTGACCCCCAATGTCAGGATGGGGCCTCCCAGCTGCCGTTTCAGTCTTTGAGGGGCAGTATCGATGGAGACTCACAGTTCCATTTGGTGAGCCTTAAGCGAGTCCTCTTCCCTTCAGCAGTCTTTTTGTTAGTAAAACAAACTGGAGGTGGCTCCTCAACTGGTAAACTGTCAGAGTGTTACCAGCTGCTCTGGAGTAGATATGAGCTTTCACCCCAGGAATCTTTCCTTAGGCTCCTCTCTGTCCACTAGTCAAATGTGTTTGCACTCACCGGTGATTTGTTGGGTTCTCAAAGTCGTTCTAGTCCTGTCTTGTTATGGTCCCAGGTGGTCTCCTTAGATGTCTCCCTTACATTTCTTCTAAATAATTCTCCCATTTCTTAAGGATTTGATGTATGACTTGCTGAGACAAAAAGAGATATACTAGTCACTTACTGTGATGTTTATAGTAAAATGTTTAAAGACAGACTCAGAAAACGACTTTTGTAAATTATTGTTTTCTTTAATTATTTATTTTTTTGCAAGAGAGAGTGAAGAGTTCTTCGTTTTGAATTTTGGCAGTATAACCTACTAAATCCAGGGCTTCAGGCATGCAAATTATGTGTGCTAACATCTCCCCAGCACCAGGAAAAGAAACAAAAAACTTTTTTATCTCAACAAATTACCACATCTTTCTATTCCACATTTTTCTATTTCCTCTGATTGCTTTTTTCTCCTACAGAACATAGTATATTATCATGGAAATCAGATCTATTTTTCCTTCCTTCCTTCATTTTTATGAAAGCTAGATAGAGGGAGAGAGAAAGAAAGAGAGAGAGAGAGAGAGAAATCAGGGCTCTGTTTAGCTCTGGCATATGATGATGACAGGGATTGAACCTGCAGACTCTCAGGATTCAGGTATGATTCCCGGGAATTCAGGTATGAAGTTTCAAGAATTCAGGTATAAATCCCTCTGTGGTATCTCTCCAAATGCAATGGCTTTCTTTATCAGTAGATTCCTCAGACTTCAAAATGACTAACTCTACAATCATCTTCTCACTCCTTTTTAAAAAATTCCTGTATATATATATATATATATGTATATATATATATGTTTAAATATATAATTACTTATCATAAATGAAGAATGAATGACCCAAATACATGGTATAACATATATAAATGACCCAACATGGCAAAATAAATTAGGTCTTAAGACTCTGTACTTAACTTTCATTGAAAAATCAGTGCACTGAAATTGCAATGACAAATTCCCACAGAGAAGTTGGAACTAAAGCAGTTCTCAATTTCACTTAGCAACTATATTTTCGTGGTTCCCAGTCTACCTGCAAAGCTGTAACTCTGCAGTCTGTAAGTTCCCAGAGTGCCTACTTATCCCATTATGGTGCCTAATGGCATGTAAATTTGTGATAATTTTAACCTCTCTTCTTTTTAAAATTAGCAAACTGAATTAGGTCAACCAGAGTCACAGCTATAGCTGAACAAAATTAGCTAGTCCCTGAAATGTCACCCCTATCTCTAAATACCAATAACATGTGATTGGACAGTCAATTTAATACTATCACTTAGCAATACTTGCTCACTAGAGATTTACCTCTTAATCATTAAATACTTCTTGTGAAGAATTAACCAATTTTTCCAATGCCTGACTCTGGGGGATGCATTATTATATTATTATATTATATTATTATATATCTATTGATATCTCAGGATTTCTAAAACTATGTCTTCTCTATGCCTTTGGAAGATATTTTGTAACCTGGAGGGATTGCTTCATCATCTATATTTTTACCTCATATCAAGAATAATGTCTTTCTAGTCTCTTGCCTAACAAGATAGTATTCACTTACTGTGAAATAACCACTGAAAAGCATTCTTCGGAGGGACAAAACCACAGACAAAGAGACATCTCCAAATGAATTTTATTAGAAAACTTCTCCTATACTGCTAAGAAGAATGATGGACTGTAACCCTTCACGCTTTGCCCTTTAGCCCATCTACAAAAGTCAGTCTCTCTAGTTATTTGATGCCAACTTGTCAAGCAAAACCTGCAAAACTATACTTCCTATTACACTTCCCTTACTCCAAAGCTAACCTTATCAAAGTAAGGACTGCAAAAGCTGAATAAGGGCAAGAGACTGGCATACTTTAATGATGACTATGATGACTCTTTAGTCACTATAAGGCCACCCCATTTGCTGCCGCCCTAGTCGGGGAGTCCTGAGATTCCCACACAGACAAAATAGGTCTAGACCTCAAATAAATCCCTCTCTCAATTGTTACTGGTCGTCTCTATCATGAAGAACACAATAGACCCTTCTGTGATCCCCCATAGGCAATGTCCTCAATATGGATCAACAATGGCAGTTCCATCCTCCTAAAAGAAGCTGGGCAACATATTCTATGTTCCACCTGAGGAAGATGGGTCCTGATATTGGGGCAGCTTGGAACATTCCTACTCATGATGACCACAGAATGAGCTCAGGTCTACAGGGATGCAGAGGTCACATAGGCTCCTAAGTTGAATATGGGCCACAGATCAGATCAAATTGATGGGATTTACAGTCAACAATATTTATACACCTTTCCCATATTTGGGAGCTACTCTCTTCCCTTATCCAGCTTTCTGGTCCTTTTCCAGCCATGACATCATCTCCCCAGACAATGACTTGAATTCAGCTGCATATCAGATGTCAGGCTCAGAAAAAAACAAACAAACAAAAACACTAGTATAGTTGGGGCCCTTGGGAATATAACTAAAATAGACCCACTAGCTATTTCCAAAATGGATACCCCAAATCTTCATCTGCAATATTCCAGCCTTTAGGTTTATGATTAGTCAGCAACTTGTATGGCTTTATATATTAACTCTTTTTTCAGTCACCAGGTTCCAGATGCTACCACGATGCCAACCAGACTTACAACAACAACAATAGCATAACAAAAACACAATAATAACAACAACAACAAAATGGAAAAAAAAAAAAAAAAAAGGCCCTCCAGGAGCAGAGCAGTGGATTTGTAGTGCAGGCACTGAGTCCCAACAATTACCCTCCAGGAAAAAAAGAAAGTTTGGATTTAGCATATTCAGATTAGAAGTTGGTTGTGCAGTAAACAAATGAAGATACATCATACAAAACAACAGAAGTGGAGATAAAGACAGCAATCTTCACTTGTTTCCCAATTTTGATGAGGGCTAGATCAGGGTTTAAAGAAATGCTTGCTGTCACTTTGTGATGAAATTGCTACCTTTTGCTATGATTTCTGCTTCTTGGCTTTCTGACTTCCTTAACTAGCTATCTATTATTGGATTTCATACATAGCCACCTTTAGGGGAACGAACAACTTCTGGAGGGTTTTCTGGGCGTCAACCTTCGAATAACACCTTTTTTCCTCCTCAAGATAACATTCTTCATAAAATGACTAAATTTATAGGCAGAAAAAAATGCAAAAAAAGACAAGCATCCAGCAAGTCAGAGTTCCATTCCCATTCCCTGACCTTCTCCTCTTTACTTCGTTGACCTCTCTGACCTTGTTGGACAAGTTATGAATCTCCTTCACATTATATTCTTAATGAGGCTATTTACCCTGCATATCAAATGAGATCATGACTATGTAATAAATCCTCCACTCTTGAGCTATGCACCTCTTCAGCTGCTCACAATTTAACCTTTTAACTGGTAAGACCTGCTGCTATCCAGAGATAGCATATTGTAAGGTTGTCATGATTAAAGATCAAAGAAATCTAGAAGCTTTTTACTTAGAGTTTGAAAATATCTGTTTTTAATTTTAAGAATTGTTTTGATGTCTTTTTTTTTTTTGTTCTGGGACAACCTAAGAAAATATCTGAGCTCATAAATATCCATGAAGAGGCTCTTTTGACATAAGATTCATACACAAATGCACATACAATCAAGAATTTTACATACACAAAACAAAAGTTCAAATTTCTGGTTCATTTTGACCTACCTTCTTCTATGGGTGTGTGACAAAAAGAACATCCTTTCTTTATTTCTTTTTTTTCTCTTCCTTTTTATTTATTTATTTATTTATTTAAAAAAGGAGACATTAACAAAACCATACAATAAGAGGGGTACAACTCCACACAGTTCCTACCAGTATTGTTTGGTATGAATTGAGAGAATCATACATGAAAGTGCACCCCACCCTGTGGTTCCAGGACTGAGAGAAATATAGGCTCTATAGTGGAAATGTGAGGTTCCTGCTGTCTTAGGGTTCAAGAAGACAATAGATAGTTATTGTCATAATCACATTATTTGGTATTTGGGTTAACTTTGAAAAATCCCTTTGTTAGGATTTTCTGTATAATACCCACCATCACCATAATTTATTTCCCTTGACATTATTTGTATTATTTGTGCCACTGGTTGCTTCTGTTCTCCCTGGTCTAGGCTTCTGAGAGAGTCAACATATCAAAGACTCAGCCTATGTATTAAAAAAAACTCAGTCTGTGCTTTAAAAAGTTTTAGACTGGAGCTGGGCTGTAGAACAGTGGGTTAAATGCATGTGGCGTGAAGTGCAAGGACCAGCATAAGGATCCCGGTTCGAGCACCCGCTTCCCCACCTGTAGGGGAGTCTCTTCACAGGCGGTGAAGCAGGTCTGCAGGTGTCTATCTTTCTCTCCCCCTCTTTGTCTTCCCCTCCTCTCTCCATTTCTCTCTGTCCTATCTAACAATGACAAAAAAAATAATAACAACAACAATAAAACAACAAAAGGGAAAATGAAATAAAAAGACAACATTGCTCCTTATAAAAAAAGTTTGTGTCATATAGTCAATTTTCCCCTCTCATATTAATTAAATAGAAATTGATGTGACTACAAATTAATAGGAGTGTACCTAAACAACATTCCCACCACCAAACGACTGTCTGTGTCCCAACCCATCTCCAGCCCCCAGGCCCCCTCCCCGCTGCCCCTGGAAGCTGAATATCCACCCTCAACTTCATCCCAGGGTTTTTACTTTGGTGCCCTACTCCATATTTAGTGAAATCCTGCTTTTATTTTCCCTTTCTGTTCTTCTTTCTCAACTTCTGTTGATGAGTGGGATCATCCCATACTCATCCTTATCTTTTTGACTTAGCTCACTTAACATAATTCCTTCTAGCTCTGTCCAAGATGGGTCAGAGAAGGTGGGTTCATTGTTCTTAATAGCTAATAGTATTCCATTGTGTATATATCCCACAGCTTTCTCAGCCACTTATCTGTTGTTGGGCACCTGGGTTGTTTCCGTGTTTTTGCTATTATTATGAATTGAGCTGCTATGAATATAGGTGTATAAATATCTTTTTGGTTGGGTGTTATGGAGTCTTTGGTGTATATCCCCAGGAGAGGAATTACTGGGTCATATGGAAGGTCCATGTCTAGCCTTCTGAGAGTTCTCCAGACTGCTCTCCAGAGAGGCTGGACCAGTTTATAGTCCCACCAGCAGTGCATAAGGGTTCCTCTGTCTCCACAGCCTCTCCAACATTTGTTGCTGCTGTCCTTTCTGATGTATGCCATTCTCACAGGGGTGAGTTGGTATCTCAGTGTTGTCTTTATTTGCATTTCTCTTACAATCAGCAACCTGGAGCAATTTTTCATATGTTTGCCAGCCTTTTGGATCTCTTCTGTAGTGAATGTTCTGTTCATATCCTCTATGCATTTTTGCATGGGGTCATTTGCTTTTTTGGTGCTGTTTGCTGAGCTCTTTGTATATTTTGGTGATTAGTCTCTTGTCTGATGTATGGCATGTGAAGATCTTCTCCCATTCTGTGAGGGGTCTCTTTGTTTGTGTGATAGTTTCTTTGGCTGTACAGAAGTTTTTCAATTTGATGTAGTCCCACTGATTTGTATCATCAATGATGTCCTTGAGGTTTAGGTGGGAAAGTGCTCCACCAATGTTTTCCTCTAAATATTTGATAATTTCTGGTCTAACATCCAGTTCCTTGATCCATTTGGAGTTCACTTTGTTTTCTGGTGAGATAAGGTGCTTCAATTTCATTCTTCTGCATGTTTCAACTCAGTTTTCCCAGCACCATTTATTGAAAAGAGCCTCCTTCCTCCATTTAATACTTTAGGCCCCCTTATCAAAGATTAAATGTCCATAGGTATGGTGGTTTAGTACTGGGCTTTCAATTCTGTTCCAATATCACCATTACTCTTTAACATAGTATTGGAAGTTCTTGCCATAGCAATCAGGCAAGAGAAAGAAATCAAGGGAATACAGATTGGAAGGAAGAAGTCAAGCTCTCACTATTTGCAGATGATATGATAGTATACATAGAAAAACCTGAAGAATACAGTAGAAAACTACTAGAAGTTATCAGGCAATATAGCAAGGTGTCAGGCTACAAAATCAATGTACAAAAATCAGTGGCATTTCTTTATGCAAACACTAAATATGAAGAAGACATCCAGAAATCATTTCCATTCACGGTTGCAGCAAAATCAATACAATACCTAGGAATAATGTTGACCAAAGAAGTGAAAGACTTGCATACTGAAAACTATGAATCACTATTCAAGGAAATATAAAATGATACCAAGAAATGGAAAGACATCACATGCTCGTAGATTAGAAGAATTAATGTCATCAAAATGAATATTCTCCCCAGAGCCATATACAAATTTAACACAATACCCATCAAAGTTCCACCAAGCTTCTTTAAGAGAATAGAACATAAACTACAATCATTTATCTGGAACCATAAAACACCCAGAATTGCCAAAACCATCTTGAGGAAAAGAAACAGAAATGGAGGCATCACACTCCCAGACCTCAACCTATATTACAAGGCCATCATCATCGAAACAGCCTGGTACTGGAACAAAAATAGGCACACAAATGTCCTTGTTTTCTAAGTAGAGTGGTGTCTGGGTATTTGGGGAAATCTTTTTGTTAGGCAAGAAAATTACAGGTTGAAATTTGGGAGATTTGAAGGCCTTAAGGTATATTTGTGGAGAGAATATTGGTGTTGGATATAAATACTGATGTAAATGCAATTGCACTGGATAACATAAAAATCTGCTTCTATTTCCCACACATGCTACCACTTCGGTGAGGGGATTATTTACAATGAGTGTAAAGAAGTGTGCTACAAACTCAACATTGTGTTCCACCAAATTCTTATGCTTTACTCCCCACATAATAATATTGAGGGTTTGGAGGAGATAGCATAATAGTTATGTAAAAGATTTTCATGCCTGAGGAACTGAGGTCTCAGGTTCAATCTCTGGCATTGCCATAACCCACAGCTCAATAGTGCTCTGATCTCTATCTCTCGCTTTCTCTCCCTCTTCTCATTAAAACAAAATAAATAAATTATATATATATATATATATATATATATATATATATATATATATATATATATATTTTAGAAAAATCAGTGAAATAGCTAGCTTAAGTAGTGTGCTTCTTTGCCATGTGAGGGACCCAAGTTTGAGTCTGGCTCTCTCTCCACTGAAGGAAGTTTGGGTGCTGTGGCCTCCTTCATTTTCTTTTTAATTTCCCCCCCCCTCTTTCTTGTTCTTCTTCTCTTTTTAAAATTAACTTAATAATGATCGACAGGTTTGTAAGACAAGAGGGGTATAATTCCACAGTGCTTGTAACACATGTAATATGTGAGCTTTATCAGATACATCACCACCCAGGTCTGTATATTTATTTTTATAGTTACAGAGAGGCAGAGAGAGAATGAAAGAGACTGAAGCACTGACACTTCCTTCAATGCAGGAGGAGGTGGGGCTGTTTTCAAATCTGGGTTGTACACATGGCAAAGCAGCGCACTATCTAAGTGAGCTATCTTGCCGGCTACTCTTTCCCATTTAAAATGGCTTAAAATAAATACAACACATAGGTATATCTTCTGTATTCTCACAAGGCAGAACATCACTGAATTTTAAAGCCACCTTCTTCAAACCTAGAAATCGTGTCAGTACCTCCACCTCTTTTAAACAAACCTTCCTTTTCTCTTACAGTGAAATACAGGGAAGAAGCCCTTTGTACTTTTCTGGAAATGAACTTGTGCTCTCCCTGGGTGTTGCTGAACAGACAGGCCACAGAATATCACAGCATGGAAAGAAAGGAAGGCAAAAGGTTAGCCTTATTCATTCATTGTTCTTCCTAACCCAGCCCAGACAGGCTAGACTGGGCTTAGGCCTGGCGGCCTAGGACTTTTATAACAAGGCCAGAGTGCTTTTCAAGAAAGATATCGCTGCATTTGTGTCCTGTTAGGCCTTGCCCTCCCTTCATTTTATCTAGGCACTGCAGTGGATGCCTCTAGGGAGAAATACATGCATAAGTTGAAGTCTGAGTACTGTCTATAGGGAGGTATGGGAAAGAAATAGATGGAATTGACAGTCAATTGTTAATTCATTCAGTTATTTATTTTAGAAACCCTTATATATTTTCTCAGTTTCCTTATCCACTGTATTCATTTATTGTTGATATATAAAGAAGAAATTACATACTTGTATAGTTCTCAGGCTCAGGAAGCCCTCTATCTCTGGCAAGAGCAGCCCACCTATGTGAAACATGTAGAAGAGATAAGTAGTAATGTAATAGAGATGAAGTTTAAAGGTACAGTGGGGACATCACTATGCAAAAATGGGGAGCAGTCAAGTAAGAGAGTGGTGTGAGGTGCATCATACTTCCGGCTGACACAATGATACCCATTGCTATTTCTCAGCTTGGGGAATGACATCACTCTCTTTGGAAGACTGGGTGTTGCCCTTAGTATGTTAATGTGCTAGTCTACTCTTCTCTCCACTCCTACACTTTGGAGGGTTGAAGCTATTTTTTATTTATTTTGAGGAGAATATTTTCTCTGTCTGAGGACACACCCAATGTAGTTGATCTTTTCAGCTGCTTGATTCTGTAATATTTATTGACCAGAAAGATAAAGTTTTGAATGGGAAATCTTGAAATGCAGTTTTAAAAAAGAACCACTCAGTTCCAAAACTCAAAAACTTCATTATTGGAAACTGTTAGAGAAGTAAATAGCCATAGAGAAATTTCACTGAGAAGACATACAAACATACTCATATATATCAATATCTACATTATGTTTATTGTTTACCTTTCTGCCTACCTATTTTCCTACTAAGAGAAACATTTATCCACCTCTTTAAAATATAATCTTTTGTGGGAAAAAAGAACTCAGCAGTTTAATGACGTTTTTACCTGATTGCTGCTGGATACTTCTTCTTTTCTGGGATCTATTTTCTCCTTCCTTCCTTCCTTCCTTCCTTCCTTCCTTCTTTCCTTCCTTCTTTCCTTCCATCCTTCCTTCCTTCCTTCCTTCCTTCCTTCCTTCATTTCTTTTTTTCTCCTTTTGCCTCCAGTGTTATTGCTGGGGCTCAAAATCTACTGTTACTGGAAATCACCCCCCCACCCCATTTTATTTGATGACAGAAATTGAGAGGGCAGGGGGAAATAAAGAGGGAGAGAAAAAGATAGACACTTGTAGACCTGCAGACCTGCTTCACCACCTGTAGTGTCCCCCTGCAGGTAGGGGAGCAGGGACTCAAACCAGGACCTTGCACATAGAGTTCTGTGCACTTAATACTTAAATGGGTGTGCATATATCCAGAGGACATGAAAACACTGATGTGAAAGGAAATATTCACTCCTCTGGTCCTCACCTGCAGGGTGGAGTCTTCATGAATAGTGAAGCTAGGAGGCATGTGTCTTTCTCTTAATCTCTATCCCCCAACATATCTCTGTCTCCATCCAAAATAAGATTACAGGCTTACTCCTATTTCTATAGATACCATATTCACAATAATATAGGAAGGGAAATAACCCCAATAAACAACCTTCCATCAACATAGAGATAAGTATATATTGATGGAAGGCTGTTTATTAGTGTATTCATATCCTCTGGATATAAAACATGTAAATTTAAGGTGCACACTGGGATAACAGGCAAAAATTTTGTGACAAATCTTTCAATTTTCTGTTTTCTCCAAAATATATATTATTTTATCCTTACTTGATAGGATGCTCATCTATATAATTGTATTGGATTTCAGTCACTTCTACACTAGAAAGTTCTATTTTTCTAGAACAAGAATTATCTTCCTTAGAAACCCTTTCCTGAGATAGAGTTTGTGGGTAAGATTTGAAAGGTAGAAGAGAAAGAATGGCCATTACTCTCTAGAGACAGTAGTAGGAAAAGGGATGAATGAGAAGTTCATTGTGTTCTCCCAGTCAAAGCTTCAGGATGAAATTTCCAACCAGAACTTCCTCACCTTTTCCAGCTATTTCAAAGTTGTCAAAGCTTGTATTGTGTGTGTGCGTGCGCGCGCGCACATACACACACACACACACAATTTATTGTTTGTTGGATAAAGACAGAAATTGAAAGGAAGCAGGGAGAGACAGACAGACAGATAGACAGACAGACAGATAGATAGAGGGGGGAGAGAGGGAGAGAGAGAGAGAAGGAGACAGCCCCAGCACTACTTCACCACTTACAAAGTTTTCCCCCAGTTTGTGGGGATCAGGGACTTGAACCTGGGTCATTGAACATTGTATCATGTGTGCTCAACCAGATTGATACCACTGTTCTCCTCAAAATCAGTATTTCTATTTTTTCCACTTTTTCTTTCTATTTTATTTAACAGGACACAGAGAAATTGAAAAGGGAAGGGGAAATAGAGAGGGGGAGAGAGAGACACCTGAAACCTGCTTCACCACTTGTGAAGTTTCCCCACTGCAGGCAAAATCAGTATTTCTTACAGTATAATTCCTTATGCTTTAACTTTATGGAATGATTTCTGTCTTCCTGCTCATATCCTGATAAATAAAATATGAGTAGAAATCATCTAAGGACATATTATGTGTCAATCAGAACACACAATATTCTCTGGTTGGCTGTAGTCTCCACCAATAAGGCTATCTTTGTATTGTATTACATCATAAATATATATGTATTTAAATTTTATTTATAAAAAGGAAATTTTGACAAAAACCATGAATAAGAGGGGTACAACTTCACACAACTGCCACCACTAGAACTCCATATCCCATCCCCTCCCCTGGTAGTTTTCCTATTCTTTATCCCTCTGGGAGTATGGATGCAAGGTCATTGTGGGTTGCAGAAGGTGGAAGGTCTGGCTTCTGTAATTGCTTCCCCACTGAGCATGGACATTGGCAAGTCAATACATACTCCCAGACTGTCTCTCTCTTTCTCTAGTGGAATGGGGCTCCAGGGAAGCAGGGCTCCAGGACACATGGTGGGGTTGTCTGCCCAGGGAAGTCTGGTTGGCATCATGTTAGAATATGGAACTTGGTGGCTGAAAAAAAAAGAGTTAACATATAGAGCCAAAAAAAAAAGATGACTAATCATGAACCTAAAGGCTGGAAAAGTTCATATGAAGAGTTGGGGGAGCTCTGTTTTCTAGATAGTTAGTAGGCCTATTTTAGTTATATTTCACAGAGCCCATGACTATACTAGTGTTTTTTTGTTTTTTTTTCCTGAGCCTGACATCTGATATGCAGGTGGACCTAGGTTACTGTCTGTGGAGATGTTGTCATGGCTGGAAAAAGACCAGAAAACAGGATCAGGGAAAAGAGTAGCTCCCTAATATTGCAAAGGGGTATAAATATTATTGACTATAAACCCCATCGATTTGATGTCATCTGGGGCCCATATTCAGCTTGGTTTATTTGTCTGTGTTCTTACACAGTGATGTATGTCTTTACTTGCATTTTGTTCATCTTTTAGTGTGTCCTTTTTTTTTTTGTAAAGGACCCTGGACTTTTAAAAATATTTATTTGTTAGTAAAAGGGATAGAAAGGGGAGAGAGAAGGAAAGAATCAGATACATGAATCTGGTACATGAGCTGCCAGGGATTGAACTCAGGACCTCATAATTGAGAATCCAACACTTTATCCACTGTGCCACCTCCTGGACCACAAACCCTGGATTTTTTTTTTCCTTTTGTCATCACTAGGACTTCACTGCTCTGGGCCAGCATTTTTAGATATAGAAAGACAGAGACAGAGTTAGAGGGCCCGTGAGACTGTGTGGGAAAAGAAGCCATGGCACTAAGTCTTCCCTTCAAAGCTGTGGGAGCCAGATTTCATCCTGGGATGTCTGCATGGCAAATCAGCAGTATCTCTCTCAGGATTTGACCTATTGCTTTGACTTGCTTTCTAGCCACCGAGTGCTGGCTCCTCATTGCCTGATATTTCTGTTTATTTCATGCCTCAGGTTTCCTTACTCAAACCCTCACAGCCTTGTTCTGAGCTTAGAGAACCCGAGGATGAGTTCAGTTCTAAGTGTCTTACCTGCTTCTGCTTCTGACTTACTTAGGTCTATCTATTTTTTCAGCCTTAAAGAAGGCCAGTGGCCTATGTAATGACAGTGATAGTCATACAGAATAATTTTAGTGATGCCACAGGCTTCAAATTTTAGTGCTCAAGGTTGTTCAAGGGCCACTGGAAGTCCCAAAGTTAGTGCATTAAAAACTTTATGTAATTAAAAAATATCTCATGCTTTTGAATAGTGTGTGGTTTTGTCCTAGATGGAAATACATTATTTTTCCATTAGATGGGTTATGTGGAATCAAATATGTGAATAAATTATGCTGTGTGTATATAGCAGTCCTTTTCAAAATGTGGACCATATGATATCCATTGATACTAGATTAATAAAATCAGATTGTGTTTTCAGAGTTTGGGAGATACTGGGTTTATCAAAGTTAGACAGGCTCTTTCATGTAGATTTTTCTGAACCTTTTATATGTTAATTGAATTCTGAATCTTTCTGATAAGAGCTAAAGTTTGCAGAGTATTGCTGGATAGTCTGACTACATACTTCCTTTTATCTGTGCAGCACCATTTTTACATTCTACTGGATATCAGAGTTCTACGGAGCACGATTTAGGAAATGCCAGTAGATAAGGTTTTAGGAAATGTTTTAATGATAAAGTGCATAGATCAAAATAGCTCCCTCTCTACAAGAGAAATCTGCCTCATTGCAGCCCGAGTTAATACGAATCTCTGAGCCTGACATAGGAACTCTGCAGGAGAGTTAGGCATAGTCAAGAACTATCAAAAGCCTAAGAGCTAACTGGGCATTGTGACTGCTCTCTGGCAGAAATGCCTATTATAGGCAACCTCCCTTTTTCATTTCAAAAGCACAATACATCCAGACTATGAAATTCTCTCTTCTCATACTGTCTCATTGTAACAAGAACCATGTGACAGAACGAGTTCCCTCCAAATTTCCCTGACATAACTTTCAATGAGAATTCTTGTAGGTTTGAGGCAATATTGTTAGTGTATGCTATTTTGAAATAAAATCTGCTAGAGTCTCATAGTTAAATTGGAAGTGTCTGTAGTCTACCGTATTAATTGTAATAATGCTAGCAAATTATTTTTTTTAAATTTTTTATTTAAGAAAGGATTAATGAACAAAAACATAAGGTAGGAGGGGTACAACTCCACACAATTCCCACCACCCAATCCCCATAACCCACCCCATCCCATGATAGCTTTCCCATTCTCTAGCCCTCTGGGAACATGGACCCAGGGTCATTGAGGGTTGCAGAAGGTAGAAGGTCTGGCTTCTGTAATTGCTTCCCGCTGAACATGGGCATTGACTGGTCAGTCCATACTCCCAGTCTGCCTCACTCTTTCCCTAGTAAGGTGTGTCTCTGGGGAAGCTGAGCTCCAGGACACATTGGTGGGGTCTTCAATCCAGGGAAGCCTAGCCAGCATCCTGGTGGCATCTGGAACCTGGTGATTGAAAAAAGAGTTAACATATGAAGCCAAACAATTTGTTGAGCAATCATGGATCCCAAGCTTGGAATAGTGGAGAGGAAGTGTTAGGGAGGTACTCACTGCAAACTCTAGTGTACTTCTGCTTTCAGGTATATAATTTGCAGTAGTTTATGGATACGTGTGCACATAAGCTCTCTCTCACAGAACTGGTCTATATCTAGGTTATGGGACTTTGTTAGAAAGTGAACTACCTGAGATGAAATTAGAGTGTACTATAAAAGGAAAGGTCTCACCCGAGTAATGAAGCTGAAGGGTTGTCATTCCACACGTGAAGTCTCTGGACACAGTCTGAAGTGAAGCATGTTGAGGTGGCAATCGTTGCTTTGGTTAGGTTGTGATCGGCGGATGCAATATTATTTGGTTTGGATTGGGAGATGCATACGGGAAAGTGGGCCCTATCCAAGGGTTCCAGGACTGGGGGAAGTAGAGGCTCTATAGTGAAGATGTGAGATTCCTGCTGTCTTAGGGTTCAAAAGACAATCGATAGTTAATGTTATCATCACATTATTTGGTAATTGGGTTAACTTTGAAAAGTCCCTTTGTTATGGTTTGCTGTACAGTATCCAGTATCTTGTATATAGCTGTGCTATTGGATGCTTCTAATCTACTTGGTCTAGGCTTTTGAGAGAGTCCGCATATCAAATACATAGCCTATATATTAAAAAGATTCAGTTTGTCTTTTGAGAAACTTTGAGACATACAATTGATTTTCCCCCTCTCATATTAATTAACTACTGATTTATATGTCTACATTTTGCTAGGAATGTACATAAACACCATTCCCACCACCAAAGGACTGTGACCCATCCCTCCCACCCACTCCCACCCCCCACTGTCCCAGGAAGCTGCATGGCTACCCCTCACCACTGGGTTTTTACTTTGGTGCCCTACTTACAATTTGATCAGGTCCTGCTTTTAGTTTCCCTTTCAGATCTTCTTTCTCAACTTCTGTTGATGAGTGGGATCATCCCATACTCATCTTTATCTTTCTGACTTAGTTCACTTAACATAATTCCTTCTAGCTCTGACCAAGATGGGTCAGAGAAGGTGGGTTCATTGTTTTTGATAGCTGCATAGTATTCCATTGTGTATATATACCACAGCTTTCTCAGCCACTCATATGTTGTTGGGCACCTGGGTTGCTTCCAGGTTTTAACTATTATGAATTGTGCTGCTATGTACATAGGAGTACACACCTCTTTTTGGTTGGGTCTTATGAGTCCTTGGGGTATAACCCCAGGAGAGGAATTATTGGGTCATATGGAAGGTCCATGTCTAGCCTTCTGAGAGTTTTCCAGACTGCTCTCCACAGAGGCTGTACCAATTTACATTCCCACCAGCAATGTAAAAGGGTTCCTCTGTCCCCACATCCTCTCCAGCATTTGTTGCTGCTGTCCTTTTTGATGTATGCCATTCTTACAGGAGTGAGGTGGTATCTTAGTGTTGTCTTAATTTGCATTTTTCTGACAGTCAGTGACCTAGAGCAGTTTTTCATATGTTTGTTAGCCTTTTGGATCTCCTCTGAGGTGAATGTTTTGTTCATTTCCTCTGCCCATTTTTGGATGGGGTCATTTGCTTTTTTGGTGCTAAGTTTGCTGAACTCTTTATATATTTTGGTGATTAGTTTTTTGTCTGATGTCTGGCATGTGAAGATCTTCTCCCATTCTGTGAGGGGTCTCTCTGTTTGTTTAACAGTTTCTTTGGATGTGCAGGAGCTTTTCAATTTGATGTAGTCTCATTGGTTTGTTTCTGCTTTAGTCTTCCTAGCAATTGGGTGGGATTCATCAAAGATGTCCTTGAGGTGTATGTGGGAAAGTGTTTTACCAATGTTTTCCTCTAAGTATTTGATTGTTTCTGGTCTGACATCTAGGTCTTTGATCCATTTGGAGTTGATTTTTGTTTCTGGTGAGATAAAGTGGTTCAATTTAATTCTTCTGCATGTTACAACCCAGTTTTCCCAGCACCATTTATTGAAGAGAGCCTCCTTTTTCCATTTAATCCTTTGGGCCCCCTTATCAAAGATTAGATGCCCATAGGTGTTGGGATTTACTTCTGGGCTTTCAATTCTGTTCCACTGGTCTGTGTGCCTATTTTTGTTCCAGTACCATACTGTTTTGATGATGATGGCTTTATAAAATAGTTTAAGGTCTGGGAGTGTGATGCCTCCATTTCTGTTTCTTTTCCTTAAGATGGTTTTGGCAATTCTAGGTGGTTTCTGGTTCCAGATAAATGATTGTAGTGTTTGTTCTATTCTCTTAAAGAAGCTTGATGGATCTTTGATGGGTATTGCATTAAATTTGTATATGGCTCTGGGGAGAATATTCATTTTGATGATATTTATTCTTCCAATCCATGAGCATGGGATATCTTTCCATTTCTTGGTATCAGTTACTATCTCCTTGAGTAGCGACTCATAGTTTTCAGTATACAAGTCTTTCACTTCTTTGGTCAACTTTATTCCTAGGTATTTTATTGATTTTGCTGAAACAGCAAATGGGAGTGATTTCTGGATGTCTTCTTCTTCAGATTTAGTGTTTGCATAAAGAAATGCCACTGATTTTTGTACATTGATTTTGTAGCCTGATACCTTGCTATATTGCCTAATAACTTCCAGTAATTTTCTACTGGATTCTTTAGGTCTTTCTATGTATACTATCATATCATCTGCAAATAGTGATAGCTTGACTTCTTCCCTTCCATTCTGCATCCCTTTGATTTCTTTCTCTTGCCTGATTTCTATGGCAAGAACTTCCAATACTATGTTGAAGAGTAATGGTGACAGTGGACAGCCCTGTCTAGTCCCCGATCTGAGGGGGAATGCTTTCAGCTTCTGTCCATTGACTATGATGTTGGCTGTAGGTTTGCTATATATAGACTCCACTATCTTGAGGAATTTCCCATCTATTCTCATTTTTTGTAGAGTTTTGAGCATGAATGGGTGTTGGATTTTGTCAAAGGCTTTCTCTGCATCTATTGAGATAATCATGTGGTTTTTGGCTTTGCTTTTATTGATGTGGTGAATCACATTGATTGACTTATGGATGTTGAACCAGCCTTGCATTCCTGGGATGAATCCCACTTGGTCATGATGAACAATCTTTTTGATGTGTTGCTGTATCCGGTTGGCCAAGATCTTGTTTAATATTTTCGCATCTATGTTCATCAGAGATATTGGTCTGTAGTTTTCCTTTTTTGTTCTGTCCCTATCAGCTTTTAGTATCAGGGTGATGTTGGCTTCATAAAAGGTGGAAGGGAGTATTCCTGTTTCTTCAATCTTATGGAATAGCTTAACAAGTATGGGTATTAACTGTTTCCTGAAAGTTTTGTAGAATTCGTTTGTGAAGCCATCTGGTCCAGGACTTTTGTTGTTGGGGAGATTAATAACGGTTTCAATTTCTTTGTCTATGATTGGTGCATTTAGATTTTGTAGTTCTTCTTGGTTCAGTTTTGGAAGTGCATAGAATTGTTCCATTTCTTCCAGATTCTCTAGCTTGGTGGCATATAGTTCTTTATAGAAGTTTCGCAGGATTCTCTGGATTTCTGTGGTGTCAGTTGTGATATCTCCTGCATCGTTTACAATTCTATTAATTTGAGTCTTCTCTCTTTTTTGTTTGGTGAGTCTGGCTAGGGGTTTGTCAATTTTGTTTAATCTTTCAAAGAACCAACATTTGGCTTCATTGATCTTTTGTATGCTTCTTTTATTGTCGATGTTGTTTATTTCTGTTCTAACTTTAGTGATTTCTGTCCTTCTGGTTGCTTTAGGGTTCCTTTGTTCCTCTTCCTCTAAGTCCTTGAGGAATGCAGTAAGGTCATTCATTTGGGCTTCTTCTTGGTATTTAATATGTGATTGTATGGCTATAAGTTTCCCTCTCAGTACTGCTTTAGCTGTGTCCCAAATATTTTGATAGGTTGTGTCATCATTTTCATTAGTTTCCAGGAACATTTGAATTTCCTGTTTGAGTGAGTCTCTGACCCAGTGGTTCTTAAGGAGCATGTTGTTTAGTTTCCAAATTCTATGTCTTTTAATAATTTTCCATTTGTTGTTAAATGTTAGTTTTACTCCACTGTGGTCTGAGAAGATACTTGGGATGATTTCAATGCTCTTGAATTTATTGATGCTGTCTTTGTGGCCTAACATGTGGTCTATCCTTGAGTATGTGTTATGTGGATTCGAAAAGAAGGTGTATTCAATTTTTTGGGGGTGGAGGAGTCTGAAAATGTCCAAGAGGTCTAGTCTGTCAATCTCTTCATTCAATTCTCTTGTATCTTTATTGGTTCTCTGCTTTGTTGATCTGTCTAAGTGTGAGAGTGGGGTATTGAAGTCTCCCACTATTATTGTATTACTACTGATGTAGTTTTGAAATTCTTTCAGTAGATGCTTAATGTATTTAGATGTTCCCTCGTTGGGTGCATAGATGTTAATAATTGTTAAGTCTTCTTGGCTGATTGATCCTCTAATCATTATGTAATGTCCTTGCCTATCTTTTATTACTTTATTTAATTTAAAATCTATCGTGTCTGAGATGAGAATGGCTGTTCCTGCCCTTTTTTGTGGACCGTTAGCCTGCATGATAGTTTTCCATCCTTTCACTTTAAGTCTGTGTTTATCTTGTTGTGACAGATGGGATTCTTGCAAGCAGCATATGGTTGGGTTATGTTTTCTGATCCATCCCCCCACCCTGTGCCTTTTGATGGGTGAGTTTAAGCCATGACATTTATTGATATTATGGATTTAATGTATTGTCGTGCCATTGTTCTAAAAAACAATTTGTTTACTCTGATATATTGCAGGTATTATAGTGATGTTCTTGTTTATAAGAGGTCTTTTAGTACCTCTTTCAGGGCCGGCTTGGTGATGGTTGCCTCCTTTAACTGTTGTTTGTCTAAGAAGGTTTTTATCCCTCCATCTAGTTTGAATGAAAGTCTAGCAGGATATATTATCCTTTGTTGAAACCCTTTTTCATTCAGGGCTCGATAGATATCTTGCCACTCCCTTCTGGCTTTTAGAGTTTGAGTGGAGAAATCTGCAGATAATCTTATGGGTTTTCCCTTGTATGTGACTTTTTGTTTCTCTCTTGCAGCCTTTAGGATCCTTTCTTTATCCTTACTTCTTCTCATTGTGACTATGATGTGTCTTGGTGTCTTCAGGTCTGGGTTGATTCTGTTTGGTACTCTCTGGGCCTCTTGAACCTTGATATCCTTTCTGTTATTCAGTTTTGGGAAGTTTTCTTGTATTATTTCCTCTAGAATGTTTGCTTCCCCTTCCTCTCTTTCTTCCTCTGGCAGGCCAATTATACAAATGTTACTTCTTTTGAGATGATCCCATATATCTCTGTTGTTGTTTTCAGTGTCTCTCAATCTCTTTTTAAGCTCTTTCACCTCTTTCTTAGTTTTCTCTAACTCATCCTCTGTCTGACTAATTCTGTTTTCTGCTTCTGTTAGTCTGCTTTCCCTTGCCTCAGCTTCTTTCTTCATTACAGCTATTTCAGCTTTCAGTTCTCTAATTGCCTCAAGATAATCAGTATTTTCCTTGGGGGTCTCAACTGTTGTTTCCCTAATACTGCCATTCCTTTCCTCCAATGTTGTTTTCATTTCTGTGATTAATAAGTTTATTATTGCTTGCATAATTTTCTTATCTATGGTTACTTCTGACTGATTTGTAGTTTCTTCTGGGCTCTTGTCTTCATTCATTGGGGTAGCAGTTTTATTTGTTTTTAATCTACCCATTTTTTTATTTATGTGTTTCTCTCTTTTTTTATGCTCTGTTGTTCCTCAGTTGTTGTGTCTTGAGTACAAGTAACACTGTACTAAATACCTTTATGACAATTGCACTCACCAACCTCCGGAATTACAGTAGCAACTGAAGTAAGTATTGAAGTAGTTTAATCGTTACCAGTTAGCCAATCAATTTCTCCAGTCCGTGAAAAAATAGTAACCAAATCCCATTGAAGAAAGAGAAAAGAAAGAGAGGATAGCAAGAATAGACAGTTATGCAAATCTACTATCCAGTGTATATTCTAGGGGTAACAAGAGGGGAAAGGGAACTAGAGCAGAGATACACACATAGAGAGTCCACTCTGAGTCAGATTTCTTCCCCAAAGTAATTCACAAATTCAGAAAGGCAAAGAAGAAAGAAGAAGTGTATGAGAAGATTAAAAAGAGAGAGAGAGAGAGAGATAAGAGAGAGAAAAGGGAGTAGATAAGAAAAAGAGTTGAAATTAAAGAGCAGTGCAAGGAACTTCCCAAATGTGTATCAGTGAATTCAAAAAAAAAAACACCCTGTTTGGTGGTATGGGGTATCCTGCTAGGAGCTGCTCCCAGGGACTGCTTATGGGGGGGGGGGGGCGGGAAGGATGTATGCTTGAAAATTAAAAGGGAGAAAAAAGAATTTTTTTCCCTACTCTAATTCTTAACCCAAATTAAGTTATAGTCACCTCCTTGGTGTCTAAGGACACCTTATTGGCTGGCCTGCTAAAGGCAGAAAATCCTATTGTTTACAGGGGAGTGTGTTTGGAGCTCAGCGGCTAGCAGCTTCACCGTCCGCCATCTTCCGGGAAACCCCCCTCCAGACTTTTTTAAAGGATTTCTCGAAAATGAAAACTAGCTGCAAGTCCTTTGATCCAATGAGAGCTATACTCAAGAAGTCTTTGGATCCGCCCTCAGGGTTGCGGTGGTCCCTGGAGACTCCCAAGAGAAAGCCCCCGAGCTAAAGTGCTCTCTCCGGTTCCTCTGCTGGCCGCCCAGCAGCGCTCTGCAACCGGTGGAGGAGCCGCCTTCCCAGGCGGAGGACAATGCTGGGCGCACTCGCCTTGCCCAGCGCCGCCTGGGAAGTCTGGAGCCCCGCTAGTCCGTGTCACCTTTACTCTAATTCTTAACCCAAATTAAATTATAATCACCTCTTTGGTGTCACCCCTTATTGACAGGCCTGCTAAAGGCAGAAAATCCTACCGTTTCTAAAAGATGTGATTAGAGAACACACTGTTAGTAGTTTCTCAGTCTGCCATCTTCCCCTTCTCCCAATGCTAGCAAATTCTTACTGTGGTATGAGGCAAGATAATAAGTGTATATATTGGTCATTGTGTTTTCCTTAGCTTGCATTTTCTCTACTACTTGGGATTTTCTTGACTTTGTTATTTTCTAAAAAGCCCAAGTCCTATAAATGCTATAGTAAAGGGGAAAATGTGAAAAAGAGAAAATCAGTCAATGAAATAATAGTCTTTTAAAGTTAGTACCTACCTAGACCTGGACATGAAGGACAGATGATGAAGAATAGCTGAAATTCTTGACTATCTCTACAGTTGTCTAAATGTCTAAGTAAAGATTATAGGAGAGAAAGAAAATGAAGATGTCTTATGAGCAGAGGTTAATAAGACCAGGACTGGGGAGCCAGGTGAGCTCCTTGGTGAGTCCACTGACAGGAGAGAGGTCTGTTTTCAGGGCCAGTATCTGCTCCAAGTGAATAACCTTACTCCACTAAAAGTTCTTAAAAACAACACAGAATGAAATCACACGCACGCACACACACACACACACACACACACACACACACACACACATATCACCATATTTCCATTCAAGGAAGTTCGGTATATTGCTTGTATCAAGCTGGCAAGATAAGTAACAACTTTCACTAGCATCAAAGATGGCCTGCTATTAGTCTTCTGGAGCTTGTCATACAATAAGTAATTCCTGTCTGTCATAGAGTCTGTGTTCTCAACTTTTGTGGATAACCCCTTTTTCAGGCAGTCAAGGATCACCTCTGAGACAAAAGGTCCCTGGGCACATAGATGAGGCAGTCAAGATATAGAAAGAAGAACATCTGACATGTTTGTGTACACACAGTGGAACACAGTCAACATCCCTTAGATAGATTAACCCTAACATGTCCCAGAGCACCCTGCCTTACAGATAGTCCTGCCTCTTGGCCGAGTCAGGCTGAGGTTTAGCCCATTCCAAACACATTTCATGACTGAGGTCAAGCTTTTTTATTGAAATGCATTTCCAATAACACTCTGCATTTTTTAAACCGCTATCTGTGGTTATAAAACTTGTCATGCAAAAATGTTCTTTCAGGGTGACACCTTTCTGGAGGAGCTAGTGCCATGGGTCATGACAAGGAAGCTCTCTTCCCTCAAAAACATGCTGAGAACCTATATAATCGCGTCTCCTCAGAGTTGCTCTTCTTGATAAAGTCTGCTACCACACCTTGTAAATAAACAGTTGTGCCTTTCAAATAATGCAGAGCTTTTCAAATAATGCAGAGCCAGGTGAGCTCCTTCTAAGATTACTGTGAAAAATTTCCAGTGCCTGTGTTAAGTTTCAGAAGTGATGAATTTGCTCTTAGTCTCATCTGACTTAGGCTTTCATTCTTGCTTTGAAAACTAGACTGCTTTGCATCTGTATAAACTTTGAAATAATCTTCTCTCTACCACTCTCTCTCTCTGTCTTGTGTGTGTCTGGGAACATTTCCATTTTATTAAAGAAACTGAAGTCTCTAGGACATTTGAAATGCTTAAACTTTCATGTGACTTACTGAAATATGACCTTTATGCTGGACATTTTGATTTTTATTTATATGATAGCTTTCCCTACATGACCAACTTTCATTGTTACATTTTCTTTCATACCATAGGTAACTTTCCATGAATAGCAGATGAATAGCTATGAAAATATGATTGCATACTCCAAAGTGATATTTTTGGAAACTTCCCTTTTCCTCTAGCATTTAAATATCCTGTTTCCTAGAGTTATATCTATTCATAAGATTGGTAGAATAAGATTTGTGCCAATAAATAATTGACTTTCTGTATGAATACTGGACTTTTGTTCTAAGTGACATTTAGGAGTTTAATAGAAAGTAATGCTATAAAGTAAATTTAAAGGCATTTCTACTCAGTTTTTCCCTCTTTTATCACTTTTCTGGTGACAGAAAGTGTATGTCTTTGTTCACTATTTCACATGGTCATTTACAGCAAGTTTGAAATGCTCCCCACATACTTTTTGTATCTATCTCAGCTACATCGTAAAACAATACCGACCAATTGTTTTCTTTCCAAAAACAGTAAAATGCTTCTCCTTTTGCCTCAATATGCAAGCACCAGAGAGCAGGCTGGTAAAGTATTAACTGTGCTTAGCATTAGTATTATGAACCAAAATTGAATTTTTAAGTGTTTATTATAGTGGTCTGACTGCAATGAATCAAGGAAAATTTTGTGAGCTTCTGCTTCTGAATCTATGAAAGGAAACTAAGATCTACAAAAACCTTTTTAGAAAGTTGCTATGTTTCTAATGAGATGCTGTAACCTGAAATAACACTTAGTAACCAAACAGCTTGTTTATGCTCTAGACAAGTAAAAATTAAACGTAGTATTAGAGATTATCAAAACAAACATGCAGAGAGCACATTGTGATTTCTTATTTGCAGATGGCTATATTAACTAGGAAAGAATTTAATGTACTTTCTTAGGACTTTCTAATTTTTAAGCTGCAAATTTCTGCATGACAAATAGCAAACATAAAATTGAAAAGACTAAGATATATGAGAACATATTGGACACCTGACAATCTGGGGTAAAGTTTGCTGCATTTTGTAAATGAGTAGACACATTAAAAATCATATTATAGAAAAATTAGGGGCTAGGCAGTAGCATACCTGGTTAAGTGTATCACTACGGTGCACAAAGACCAAGGGTCAAGCCCTTGGTCCCCACCTGTAGGGGGGAAGCTTGAGGAGTAGTGAAGCATGGTTGCAGGTGTCTTTTTGACTCTCTCCCTCTTTCTTTCTCCCCCTTCTCTTTCAATTACTCTCCATCTTTATCTAATAATAAAGAAATAAAATTTAAAAAGTTAGCATAGAACACAAGTTAGCAGTTCACAGAAAAACAAAAATATCCAAAGTGCTCTCAAGTGTTATAATTAACCAATAATTAAAGACATGAAAATAGTAATAATAGACTAAGTGTGGTGTATTGCATCAAAGCAAAGGACTCTGGGGAAGAAGGGGAATGGCTGGGACAGAGAGGGATATGGACTTGTGGAGTATAAAAGTGAAAAAGTCCTAAGCTGAAGAGAGGCTGTCTTGCTGACACTTATTATGGGGAGATGAGAGGAGAGGCTGTACCTATGTGCGATTTACTCTACTATACACCATTAAGTCCTCAGAATCTGAAATCATTCCCCCTCAGATTGGGGACTAGACAGGGCTGTCCACTGTCACCGTTACTCTTCAACATAGTATTGGAAGTTCTTGCCATAGCAATCAGGCAAGAGAAAGAAATCAAAGGAATACAGATTGGAAGGGAAGAAGTCAAGCTATCACTATTTGCAGATGATATGATAGTATACATAGAAAAACCTAAAGAATCCAGCAGAAAACTACTGGAAGTTATTAGGCAATATAGCAAGGTATCAGGCTACAAAATCAATGTACAAAAATCAGTGGCATTTCTTTATGCAAACACTAAATCTGAAGAAGAAGACATCCAGAAATCACTCCCATTTACTGTTTCAGCAAAATCTATCAAATACCTAGGAATAAAGTTGACCAAAGAAGTGAAAGACTTATATACTGAAAACTATGAGTCAAGGAAATAGAAACTGATACTAAGAAATGGAAAGACATCCCATGCTCATGAACTGGAAGAATAAATATCATCAAAATGAATATTCTTCCCAGAGCCATATACAAATTTAATGTATACCCATCAAAGTTCCACCAAACTTCTTTAAGAGAATAGAACAAACACTACAATCATTTATCTGGAACCTGAAAACACCTAGAATTTCCAAAACCATCTTAAGGAAAAGAAACAGAAATGGAGGCATCACACTCCCAGACCTTAAACTATATTATAAAGCCATAATTATCAAAACAGCCTGGTACTGGAACAAAAATAGGCACACAGACCAGTGGAACAGAATTGAAAGCCCAGAAATAAAGCCCCACACCTATGGGCATCTAATCTTTGATAAGGGGGCCCAAAGGATTAGATGGAAAAAGGAGGCTCTCTTCAATAAATGGTGCTGGGAAAACTGGGTTGTAACATGCAAAGAATGAAATTGAACCACTTTATCTCACCAGAAACAAAAATCAACTCCAAATGGATCAAAGACCGAGATGTCAGACCAGAAATAATCAAATACTTAGAGGAAAACATTGATAAAACACTTTCCCACATATACCTCAAGGATATCTTTGATGAATCAAACCCAATTGCAAGGAAGACTAAAGCAGAAAGAAACCAATGAGACTACATCAAATTGAAAAGTTTCTGCACATCCAAAGATACTATTAAACAAACAGAGACCCCTCACAGAATGGGAGAAGATCTTCACATGCCAAACATGAGACAAGAAACTAATCACCAAAATATATAAAGAGTTCAGCAAACTTAGCACCAAAAAAGCAAATGACCCCATCCAAAAATGGGCAGATGATATGAACAAAACATTCACCTCAGAGGAGATCCAAAAGGCTAACAAATATATGAAAAACTGCTCTAGGTCACTGATTGTCAGAGAAATGCAAATTAAGACAACACTAAGATACCACCTCACTCCTGTAAGAATGGCATACATCAAAAAGGACAGCAGCAACAAATGCTGGAGAGGTTGTGGGGACAGAGGAACCCTTTTACATTGCTGGTGGGAATGTAAATTGGTACAGCCTCTGTGGAGAGCAGTCTGGAAAACTCTCAGAAGGCTAGACATGGAACTTCCATATGATCCAGTAATTCCTCTCCTGGGGTTATACCCCAAGGACTCCATAACACCCAACCAAAAAGAGGTGTGTACTCCTATGTTCATAACAGCACAATTCATAATAGCTAAAACCTGGAAGCAACCCAGGTGCCCAACAACAGATGAGTGGCTGAGAAAGCTGTGGTATATATACACAATGGAATACTATGCAGCTATCAAGAACAATGAACCCACCTTCGCTGACACATCTTGGACAGAGCTAGAAGGAATTATGTTAAGTGAGCTAAGTCAGAAAGATAAAGATGAATATGGCATGATCTCACTCATCAACAGAAGTTGAGAAAGAAGATCTGAAAGGGAAACTAAAAGCAGAACCTGACCATTTTGTAAGCAGGGCATCAAAGTAAAAACCCTGTGGTGAGGGGTAGACATGCAGCTTCCTGGGACAGTGGGGGGTGGTGGGAGTGGGTGGGAGGGATAGGTCACAGTCTTTTGGTGGTGGGAATGGAGTTGATGTACACTCCTAGTAAAATTTAGTCACATAAATCACTAGTTAATTAATACGAGAGGGGGAAAGTTAAATGTATGTCTTGAAGTTTTTCAAAACAGAAACTGAATCTTTTTAATATATAGGCTGTGTAATTGATATGCAGACTCTCTCAAAATCCTATACCAAGTAGATTAGAAGCAACCAATAGCACAGCTATATACAAGATACTGGGTACTGTACAACACACCCTAACAAAAGGACTATTCAAAGTTAACCCAATTACCAAATAAGGTGATAATAACATTAACTATTGATTATCTTTTTGAACCCTAAGACAGCAGGAACCTCACATCTCCACTATAGAGCCTCTACTTCCCCCAGTCCTAGAACCATTGTATAGGGCCCACTTTCCTGTATGCCTCTCCCAATCCATATCAAATAATATTGCATCTGCCAATTACAACCTAACCAAAACAATGGTTGCCACCTTAACATGCTTCACTTCAGACTGTGTCCAGAGACTTCATGTGTGGAATGACAACCCTTCAACTTCAATACTCGGGTGAGACCTTTCCTTTCATAGTATACTCTAATTTCATCTCAGGTGGTTCACTTTCTAACAAAGTCCCATAACCTAGATATAGACCAGGTTCTGTGAGAGAGAGCATATGTTCATATGTATCCGTAAACTACTGCAAAATATATACCTGAAAGCAGAAGTACACTAGAGTTTGAAGTGAGTACCCCCCTAACACTTCCTCTCCACTATTCCAAGCTTTGGGTCCATGATTGCTCAACAATTTGTTTGGCTTTGTATGTTAACTCTCTTTTCAGTCACCAGGTTCCAGATGTCATCAGGATGCCGGCCAGCCTTCCCTAGACTGAAGACCCCACCAATGTGTCCTGGAGCTCTGCTTCCCCAGAGACCCACCCTACTAGGGAAAGAAAGAGGCAGACTGGGAGTATGGACCAACCAGTCAACACCCATGTTCAGCGGGGAAGCAATTACAGAAGCCAGACCTTCTACCTTCTGCAACCCACAATGACACTGGGTCCATGCTCCCAGAGGGATAGAGAATTGAAAAACTATCAGGGAAGGGGGTGGGAAATGGAGATTGGGTGGTGGGAATTGTGTGGAATTGTACCCCTCCTAACCTATGGTTTTGTTAATTATCTCTTTCTTAAATAAAAAATAAAAAAATAAATAAAATAAAATAAACCATTAAGTCCTCAATAATGGGGAAAAATAGAATATAATCTTCTTCTAGCATTTGCCCTTCTTCTGTAGCCAGTCAACAGTGTCAAGTTGAGCCTGATGTAATGTTTCGAGACCTCCTTTGAATCTGGAGAGGTGGCAGTCGTTGACTATGTGGGTCATAGTCTGTCTGTAGTTGCAGGGGCAGTTTGAGTCATCTCTGGCTCCCCAGCAATGGAACATAGGGGTGCACCGGCCATGGCCTGTTCGATAGCGATTGAGGAGGGCCCAATCATTATGTGCTAGGTCAAAGCCGGGTTGACGCTTGCAGGGGTCTGTGATGAGGTGTTTGTTCTTTACCTCAGCTGACTGCCAACTCTGTTTCCAAGAGTCTGGAACAGAGAAGTTCAGTGTAGGCGTAGGGGACCAGATTGGATGATGAGACGTCAAGCATTGGACCTGGTGGGTGAAGATATCCACGTATATTGGCAGGTCCGGTTGAGCGTAGACGTGGGAAATGAACTTAGATGATGCTGCATCCCGAAGAATATCTGGCGGGGCAATGTTGCTAAGAACTGGCAGCCATGGAACCGGGGTGGAATGGATGATTCCAGAAATTATCCTCATGGAGGAATATAATTTGGAATTGACCAAGTGGACATGAGGGCTACAGAACCATACTGGGGTACAGTATTCTGCAGTGGAATAGCATAATGCCAGAGATGATGATTGTAGTGTGGAAGCACTCGCGCCCCATGGGAGCTGGCCAGTCTTGCAATGATGTTATTCCTCGCGCCCACCTTTGCTGCAGTTTTTATGAGATGTTCGTGAAATGACAGAGTGCGATTGAGAGTAACGCCAAGATAGACTGGCTGGGCTTTATGCCGGATTCTCGTATCGCCAAGCTGCACATTAAGATCACGCGAGGCCGAGGCATGGTGTAGATGGAAAACAGATGATACTGTTTTTGCAGTGCTAGGGATTAGTCACCATTTTTTACAGTAATCAGATATCAGAGACATGTCTTTCGTGAGTGTTTCCTCAAGGATGTCAAACTTGGATGCCTGAGTTGCACAGCAGATGTCATCGGCGTAGATGAACTTCCTTGAAGAAGTTTCTGGGAGGTCATTGATGTAAATATAAATAGCATAGGAGCCAGAACAGAGCCCTGGGGGAGGCCACTTGAGACAAGTCTCCATTTGCTAGACTTGTCACCCAGATGCACCCGGAATCTTCTGTTTTGGAGAAGAAACGATATAGTGTTGGCCACCCATGGAGGCAGGCATCTTGAGATCTTGACTAGGAGACCACGGTGCCAGACCGTGTCATAGGCTGCTGTGAGATCAACAAAGACAGCACCCGTCTTTAAATTCTTCTGGAATCCATTTTCAATGTAAGTTGAGAAGCCAGGACTTGTTCGCAGGTAGATCTTCCTGGGTGGAAACCAGCTTGGGCGGGTGATAGGAATTTCTCTGTAAGAGGAGAAATACGTGACAGAAGCAGCTTATCAAGGAGTCTGTAACACACAGAGAGGAGAGAAATTGGTCTATAGCTGGCGGCCAGTGTTGGGTCTTTCTTTGGTTTCAAAACTGCTATTATCTTCGCACGACGCCAAATTTTGGGCATTGATTCGGATTCCAAGATGTGGGACAGGAATGTAGTGAGCCACTTCTTTGCCGCGGGGCCCAATTTAAGAATGAGTTCTGGGGTGATGTTATTATAGCCAGCAGCCATTCCCGGTTTAACCCTCTTCAAAGCGTCTTCCAGTTCAGACAGTGTAAAGGGAGAGAGTTTTGGAGATGGACAAGATAAACGGAAGTGGGATGACCACTCATGGGAAATTTTTCTTTTCCAGACTGGGTCGATCTTAGCATGTCCAACTTGAGTTAGGTGACTGGCCACTGAGTTTGGAGATACGGGAGGATGGGAGACGGGAGAGGGTTGGCTACCGGCACCCAGACTATGAAGAAGCTTCCAGGCCTTCCTACTTGAGTGGGTGAAGTTCAGAATTTCCATGAGTTGTTGCCAGTGGGCTTGGCGTGTTGCATCCAGGGAGGCAATGAGATGGTCAGCCACATCTGGGTCGCCCGACTCATCATACTGCTTTAGTAGTTGCTCGCATTCAGCATCAAGACAAGGCATATAGTTAGCACGTCTCCCATGAGGAATAGCTTGGGAAGCTGCTTTGAAGATGGCTTGGCAGAAGCACCTGTAGGAATCTTCAGAGGGGATAGAGTTAATTGGAATTGCAGGAATATATTTGTTGGTAAGATCACTGAACAGACGCCAGTTTGCTTTCTGAAAGTTCCATCTTAGTTTCTCCGAGCACAGAATCAGTGGGAGCTGGAGACCAATGTGGATGATAGCTGGGCAGTGATGACTGTGCGGGAAGATCTTGAGAACTTGTCTCGTAGCAGGAAAGGCTTGGCCATTGACTGTGCTAATCCAGCACAGATCAGGTGACGAGTCTTTATTCCATCTAGCATTGTGAAAAGAGCCTGGCTGTTTGGGATTGTATAATAGGGAGAGGTCATTCGCTGAAGCCCAGTCGGCTAAGATAGAGCCGTCAGCATGAGTGGAGGAATATCCCCAGTCTTGGTGATGACTATTAAAGTCTCCAACGTAAATGGCTGGGTGATTGGGGCTAGGCAGGACCTCATTATCCCATGAGGCACTGGGAGGCTTATATACATTGACAAGCTGAATAGTTCCAAAAGTAATGGAGTCCTAGAAGGTCGAAGAGGCCGTATGGTAAACGTCTGCAAAATACGATTTAGCGTAGATGGCTCAGCCCTGTTTAGGATGGAGATTATAGCATATTAAATCAAATCCACTGATGGTGAATCGAGCAGCTTCATCGACTGCTATATGTGTTTCTTGTAGGCAAATAACATCTGCCTGATGCTGTATTGCCAATTGACCAATAAGAACGCGTTTGGCAAAGGACAGCCCCTCAACATTAAGTTGGAGGACTCGAAGAGCAGGACCAACAGCTTGAAAGCTGTCAGGAGCTGCTTGTTGCTGGCTTTGAAAGTGACTGGGATCCATGTGGATTCAGTCGGCTAAGAAGGATCGTCAGTTTCCCCAATAGAATATAATAAAACATTATATATTTGTTTTATATAACCAGAACTTTTATTTTTATTTTTTGAATTATCTTAATTTGTTGGATAGAGAGCCAGAAATTAAGAGAATGGGGGGAGATAGGGAGAGAGACAGAGAGATACCTGGAGCCCTGCTTCACCACTCACAAAGCATTCCCCCTACATGTGGGGGCTGGGAGCTTGAACCTGGGTCCTTGAGTATTGTGACATGTAAGCTCAACCAGGTGATCCATCACCTAGCCCCTAACCAGAACTTTTAGAAAACAAAACTGTATTGGCAGACCACATGAATGTTTCTCCCTCTAATCTTGATGAGATACATTTAATTACACTGTGGAATGCCTCATAATAATGAGTACTAAAATTTATGAGTTTTTTTTTTTTTTTTTTTTTACCAAAGCACTGCTCAGCTCTAGCTTTCGGTGGTATGGGGGGCTTGAACCTGGGACTTCAGACCCTCAGGCATGAGAGTTGCCTTGCATAACCATTATGCTATCTACCCTCACCCAATTTATGACATTTTGCCCTCTGACTCAACAATTCTACTTTTAGAACTTCACCCTGTGCAGGTATATGTCAAACTTTTTGTTTCAATCTTATTTCTGGTAAAAAATAATATTGTATTAAGGCCTGAGTAGTATAATGGTTATGCAAAAGACTCTCATGCCTAAGAATCTGAAGCCCCAGGTTCAATCCCCCGTACATCACCATAAACCTGAGCTGAGCAGTGTTCTAGTCTCTCATGTTCTCTCAATATAAATGAATAAAACATATTTTTAAAAGTTTAAATAATAGAAATACTACAAAGGACTCACTCCTGAAGTGAAACTAAATTAATTATGATTTGATACAGAAAGTACTATGAAGATCTTAAAAACTAAAAGACAAAATTATTCACATGATCTAGAATGAAAACAAAGATCTATTTTTGAAATAGAAAGAAGTTTCAGGATAATGTGCTTAGTATTTTTGTTGATTTTTTAAAAAAATTTTAAGTTATATTATTTATTTATATTACTGGATAGAGATAGAAATTGAGAGGGCCAGTGTGTGTGTGTGTGTGTGTGTGTGTGTGTGTGTGTGTGTGTGTGTGTGTGCATGTGTGTGTGTATATATATATATATATAGAGAGAGAGAGAGAGAGTTATACCCCTCTTATCCTATGGTTTAGTCAGTGTTTCCTTTTTATAAATAAAAAAATTAAATAAAAAAAGAAAAAAATAGAGACTTATTTCCTTTGTGTTTAATTTGTTGATGGTGCAAGATAGTCAGGGAGAGCACTCATTTCCACTATGAGTGCAAAACCAGAACTTGTTGACACACAAGGCTAATCACTTCCTTATGGCCAGGAACTGAAGCAAACCAGCTGGACCCAAGATGGCAACTGGAGTGTCTTCTACTTAATCTTGAACTGTAATATACCATCACTGCAGTTGAATCTCCATACCATTTAAGAGAGGCCTCATCATGTGTAGATGTCATACTTCTGTAATTCAGAATAGGACAAATATGCTTAGAAAAGAGGAGAGTCATGAATTCTGGGAAACCTTACCTCTCTGAGAAAATTCTGTCCTATCCCATTTCCATAATGAATAATAATTAGCCTTCATTTCTTATAGAATCTGGCTCTATGTGATCACCATAGAGTCTGCCCACATTCACAGTTGTGTCCTGTGTCCTCTCACTTTCTTCTTCTTTTTTTTTTTTTTTTGCCTCCAGGGTTATCACTGGGGCTCTGTGCCTGTGCTAAGAATCCACTGCTACTGGAGGCTATTTTTTTCCCTTTGTTGACCTAGTTTATTGTTGTTGTTGGATAGCATATAGAGAAATGGAAAAAGGAGGGGGAGACAAAGCAGGGGAGAGAAAGACAGACACCTGAAGACCTGCTTGGCTGATTGTGTAGTAACCCCCCTGCAGTTGGGCAACCGGGGGCTGGAACCAGGATCCTTATGCCTGTCCTTGTGCTTCATGCCATGTGCGCTTAACTCGCTGCACTATCACAGGCCCTCTCACTTTCCTCCTTTCAATTACATTTTGTTCTTCTCCTTCCAATACTTCCGATCAGTGCAGCCCACCCACCAAATTTGCTGGCACTGCCTCTGAATGTGTATTTTCACTCAAATAAATCTATTATTTATTTAGCACTGTTAATTTCTGGCTTCTTATAGTGCTGTAGATTGAACCTGGAACCTTTTTGTGCATCAGGTATAAAAGTCTTTTTTGCACACTCACTGTACTTCAATCTGCCAACTGCTGTCTTTGTCCTTGGATTCTTTCAGGACTGTCACAAGAGCCTGTACCGAGGTTTGGGGAGCACTTTCTCTCACCTTCCTGGGCCCTCTATAAGGAGTTAGTCAACAAAAACTCTCCTGGGGGCCAGGCAGTGGTGCACCTGGTTAAGTGCACACATTTAGTGCCCTGGGACCCAGGTTCAAGCCCCTAGTCTCCACGTGCAGGGGGAAGCTTCACAAGTGGTGAAGTAGACCTGCAGGTGTCTCTCTGTTTTCCTCTCTTTCTTCCCCTCCCTGTCAATTTCTCTCTGTTTCTATCCAATAATAAATAAATAAAATTTAAAAATTAATAAAAATAAAAACTCTCCTGGGGAAGGGGGAGTTGATAGGGTGGTGGGGAACTGGGTTAAGTTCGTATAGTACAAAGTGCAAGGACCCATTCAAGGAGCCTTGTTCGAACCCTTGACTCCTCACCTGCAGGGGGGTCTCTTCACAAATGCTGAAACATGTCTTCAGGTATCTGTCTTTCTCTCCCCCTCTCAATATCTCTCTGTCCTATCCAATAAAATAGAAAAAAAATGTCTGCCAGGAATAGTCAATTTCGTAGTGCAGGCACCAAGCCCCAGCAATAACCTTGGAGGAAAACAAGCAAAACAAACAAACAAACAAAAAACATCAAAACTCTCCTGGGAGTACTATGCTGCTTTTAAAAACGATGAGATCAGGGAGTCAGGTGGTAGCGCAGAGGGTGGGTTAAGCGGAGGTGGCGCAAAGTGCAAAGTGCAAGGACTGTTGTAAGATTCCCAGTTTGAGCCCCGGCTCCCCACCTGGAGGGGAGTCACTTCACAGGCGGTGAAGCAGGTCTACAGGTGTCTTCCTTTCTCTCCTCCTCTCCCTATTTCTCTCTGTCCTATCCGACAATGACTACAACAATAAAAAAGTGACAAAAAGGAATAAATAAATATTAAAAAAATATGAGATCTGGGGTGTTGTAGAGCCAGATGTTGTAGTGCGTGGGCTGCAGAGAAGAGAGAGAGAGGGTCCGGAGCGAAGAGGAAACACAAATCTTTATTCGTGCTGGCACCTCAGAGTTGGGTGTTAGAGAAGCAGGTTGGGCCACGTGGAGGTAGAGAAAATGGCCGCCTCACGCAGTAACCTTTCCTGCGTCTGAACACCAGAGTGGAGCGCTGGCAAGAGAGCGAGGTGCGGAAAACGAAGGATTTTTATAGGAGTAGCTTTTGCGAGAATGGGAAGGGGGAGGAGTAACCATAGCACTCCAGGATAGGATGATAACTCTCATGAGAATGGGAGGGGGGAGGAGTAACCAGAGCACTCCAGATATCGCGGGGATATAGACAATGTCCTGAGGGCACAACATGGCTGAACAGGCACTCCGAGAATGTCCCAACTCTCCAGGGAACTAGCAGTAGCCTGAGGGGACAACATGGCAGATGTGACTGCATTGGCACAATTTCCCAGCATCTCCCCCTTTCCTTTTATCTAATGCCCAGGGCAACAGTGTGTAAAGTCTATGAACTACTCAGGGTCAGTCTATGAAAAACCAGCAACGTGAAGGGAAGGAAGCTGCTATAAAATTGTCTAAAGTGTCCAAAGGGTATACCAGCAAGTCCGATAGAAGTCTCAGTCCAAAGTAGGCGACTAGGGTGAGAAATGGCAGGGGATGAAATGCTGCATGAGGAAGGTCAGCCTCTGGAATTCTGCTTTTCTGTAGATTGTGAGCTGGAACCGCCAAAACGTGACAGGTCAAAGCAAAAGCAGGAAAGGCAGACAGGCAGTAAAAAGGTTCTGTCCTTGGAGTCTGCAAATCAGATTCTTCAGATCGCGTCAGGTGACATCTAGGGTTTCGGGGGTGTGCCACTGTAGTCGTGCCATCTAGTGGGTGATGTCAGGGTGTGCAGGGGTCCAGATGTTTTTTTTCTGGGATTCCTGTGGAAGAAACATAAACAATCTGCTTCTCGTGGTTAGCAGGGCATCTGATTTGAATGCTTTATAGACAAAGAGGTTTGGTGCCTTGACCACCTGAGTATTGGGGGATGTATCTTTCCTATTCATTTATGATTATATTTTATATTATTTGTCATGGTAGTCAGCCATTTATCTGGAAGGTCCTGGGTGATTCATGGGGAAAAAGACCTTATCTTTTAACAAAGACTCTAAGGTGTAGGGAAGCGGGAACTATCTTATCCCTTTTTTTTTTGTATCTTGCCTTTTGTTGCCCTAGTTGTTCTTGTTGTAATTATATTGTTGTTATTGCTGATATTGTGGTTGTTGGATAGAACAGAGAGAAATGGAGAGAGGAGGGAAAGACAGAGGGAGAGAAAGATACCTGTAGACCTGCTTCACCGCCTGTGAAGTGATTCCTCTGCAGGTGAGGAGCCGGGGGCTCAAACTGGGATCCTCAAGCCAGTTCTTGCACTTAGTGCCACCTGCGCTAAACCTGCTGCGCCACCGCCCGATTCCCAGGAACTATCTTTTAACATAAACTCTATGGCCATGCCAATAGCAACCTTGAGGGCACATGTGGCTCCCCACACTGGGGATCTGGTGGTAGCGCGTTGGGTTAAGCACACATGGCACGAAACTTAAGGATGGGTGTAAAGATCCTGGTTCGAGCCCCCAGCTCCCCACCTGCAGGGGAGTCGCTTCACAGGTGGTGAAGCAGGTCTACAGGTGTCTTTATCACCCCCTCTCTGTCTTCCCCTCCTCTCTCCATTTCTCTCTGTCCTATCCAATAATGATGACATCAATAATAACCATAATAATAACCACAACCACAATTAAAAAACAACAACAACGGCAACAAAAGAGGGAAAAATGATATCATCTCCTTTGCACTATCACAATCAAAACTTGAAGGCATCATGTTAGGTGAGACAAGCCAGAAAGAGGAAAACCAACACTGATTGATCTCACTTATAGGTGCAATTTAACAACAGCAAACAGTAAGGGAAACACAAGCTCAAAGTTGTACTGGGTTGTTGTTAATATTCGGAGGCTCCAGCTGGCCGGGCTAGCTTCACGGGCGGGTAACAGAGATGACCAGAGACATACGGCTGGGCAGGGAAGCTGTATTTCTTTATTCAGGAACAACGATTAATAAACTAAACCAAACTAATCACCAAACAGAACTCTGCTGCCTCTTTGCCCCTGCAGCAGCGCAAGCACTCTCAAACTCTGGAACTCTGTCGGGGTTCCTAGGGGCAGGGCCAAGCAGGCCCATGAAACTAACAGGACTGATCCAATTCTCTTGGCGGGGGAGAGCTAGAACAACCCAATGTAAAGCATACAACACTGGGTATAGTATATTGCACCAAAGCAAAGGAGTCTGGGGATAGGAGGCCAATGAGCAGGATGAAGGGACATTGGGATCCTATTGTGTCTCCTAGATACCAGTCGAGGGGAGATGAGAGGTTGAGACTACACTATAAACTACCAACCCCCAATAAAATAAAATATATATATATATATTAAAAAACTATCCTGGGAACCAAGCTGAACCCTTGTCCGGCAACATAAACTCACTAAAGCTCTTTCTTTCTAAGCTCATTTCCTTTCCATTAATAGCCTATTATCTTTTGAAAATGGCACACAAATAAAATCAATACATTTTCAGTTTTTCCTATGTCAATTTGTTGGAGTTTCACTGGGATACAGTAGTTATTTATTGGATAATAGAATTCTATTAATTCATTTCATTTGTCAAATAAAATCAAACATTTTAAAGGTTATTTTTACTCCGGGGCCATTGATGACAATACTACTAGCCTAAGTAATACTTCTATAAATGTATGGCTGTATGTACATGGCACTCCCATTACGAATGTTCTAGTATGATTCACTACTCCCCACTGTTCCCCTCTTCCATTTCTCCCCTAACCCCTCTCTAGCTTCCTTGTTCTAGTTTCCTTGCCAGAGTCCAAGGATTTGCTTGTTTGCATAATGAATAGTTTTTGACTACCCATCTTTACCACTCTCATTGGCACTCAACCTTTACCTGCTTTTGCTCATATTAATACCCTGCTTTCCCCTGGTCAGATTTCAGTCTCTAAGATCTTACTCTGCAAACTGTTCTGCCAAGTGTGGCCATCAAAGACAATGGCAGGAGGTAGGGTGGGGTCTTAGGGACGAAAGGCTGAGGACTTCTCCTTTTCTTTCTGATTTGGGTGCTTTTTGTTGTTATTATTATTCCTTATTCCTTATTTTTATTTATTTATTCTTTTTTGGTTGGAACTGTTAACTTTTCTGGTAGTGCCACCCTCTATAGCAAGCTCCACTTATCTGCCCTTGCAATTACCTTCCAGAGGGACCTTTTTATTTTTCTTTATTGGGGGCATTAATGGTTTACAGTCAACAGAAAAAAAAAACAACAACAACACAGTAGTTTGTACATGTGTAACATTTCTGTTTTCCACATAACAATTCAACCCCCTCTCAGTCCTCCTCTGTCATCATGTTCCAAGGGACCACTTTCTTATTCACCATTCTAGAGGGTGCTGACAACTTCTTGCTTTTAATAATCCAGTAGCCCTCACACCTTTTCTATTTTTATTTTCAGATCCTCTTCATACTGGCTTAAATATTCCCTTTGAGAAAATACTCACTTGACCTATCTGGTACAGTTTATGTATTCTACTAGAACCTTGACTGAAACAGACTTTACATTAAGTTTGTATGCCACAAACTGTCCTGCTTTATATGCTAAAAAGTAAAATAAATACAAGAGAAGAGTGTGTTCTTCCAGAGTTAGAGAGGAAGAAACTAATGATTCAGACTCTTGTATGTGCCAATTATTTTTTATTGCTTAAAATAAAGTAATACTTACACACTTTCTATGCACTAATATACCCTTAAGTTGCTGCAAATAGAATCAGACAGTGATTTAGTGATTTGCTAATGGCAAAGATAGGATTCAACTAGCTTTAGAGTCAGGGTTTTCTGACACTAAAACCCAAGTTATTGCCAAGATTTTATAAAGTTGATGTCTGCACCTCCTTTTGCTTTTAGTGTTCCATTTTGCTTCAGTTACTTTTTACTTACTTTTTTTTTTTGCTATTTTTACCTTGCGTTGTCCTTGTTATTTATCATTGTTGTTATTATTATTGTTTTCATCATTGTTGGATAGGAAAGAGAAAAATTGAGAGAGGTGGGGAAGACAAGATGGGGGGGGAGAGAGAAAGATAGACAGCTGCAGACCTGCTTCACCACTTGTGAAGTGGACCCCCGGCAGGTGAGGAGCCGGGACTTGAGCCAGTATCTTTACGAAGGTCTTTTTATTCCTGCTAGTCTCTGATAAACATGCATACACTGAGTTATTATTTGGTTACAAATGCTAAAAACTAGATCTAAAAATCCAGTTCAAGACTGCAATACTTTCCCAAGAAATAACTATTTGTTCATTTACTTTTATCCTCTGTAAATGTGTTGGTTGCTAGATACACAACACTGAATAAGACAGATCATAGCCTGGTAGGGAAGAGAGTCATCAAACAACTTTATTGAGTTCTATGTAGGAGAAATGTTCTGTGGAAGCATATGAGAGGAAAATGTGCTATAGAGTTCAGAAATACTTCCCTAAGGAAATGAAATTTGTGTTGACCATAAAGGAAGTAGTACATAAGTAAAGACATAGAGAAAAATTCTATAACAGTATATATATTGCTTCTGGGGTAAAAAGGAGAACAGCACATCAGAAGAGGGTTTTTTTTTTCTTTCTTTCCCAATAATTCTGGTGTGTAGGGTGAAAAGCAAGCTAAAGCAGGAAAATTAGATGATAGCCTTAATATGAAGGAGGTCAAAATGTTGAGGAAAAGAGAGAAGCTAATTGGGGCCATTCCCTGTTTCTCTCCATGGGGCTCTAGACTGACTTCTATAGGGAAAAATCACAAAGATAGCCAATCATGTTTCTGGAGGAAGATGAGCATTCTTTTGGAGAAAGTAATGACAGTGTTAGGATGCCACTGACCAAGCCCCATCTTGATCACAAACCAAGACAAACGTGGACAGAGTAAAGATGTTCAAGGATTTATTCACACAGACAGACAAGACACACATACAGGGGAACTCAGCACTGAGGCTTCACTAGTTGGGACAGCCCCCTCCCTTGGAACCTTGGGCAACTCTGAGACCCCCTTTATACTCTCAAGGAGTATGGGTTACACAAGCAAGATGTCTCAAGGGAAAACAGATGCCCATTACATTCTGCTCTTTACCTTGAGCAAAGCAAAGGGCACATTTTACCCTAATCTTTACCTAACCAGTAAATTCCAATCTCTACCTATGGTGCCAATCTTTATCTCAGCACAGCAGGTAAACAGAAGTCAGTGGCCACTTTCAAATTTAAACTGTCACATAAACATTAATTTGCATCATCATCACTCTTGCAGGCTAGTTATCTCTAGCTGCCCAGATGGCCTCAGGCATTGGGGTGGGGGGTGGGGTTAGCTTGTTTCTCAACTTTTACTGGAAAAGAAACAAGTCCCTAAGATGGAGGAACTCTCAAATTGGGGAACTCTTGCTCTCAGACAGTAAGGAGAAGAGACTGCAAAACATGTAGGCATGTGGACTCCTGAGAGGGGTGGCCAGAGAGGGGGAGGACTTGAGCCTTCTGGTCTTCCAAGTTTCTGTAAGATGGAAAATTCCTTACCCTTTCCCCTTGAAAAATAGGACCTAATCAGTAAGCCACTAATTGTTTACCAAGACCCCGCATACAGGCAAGGCTTATCAGGACCTTTGCACAAGGAAACTGTTTACCAGAAGGTTGCAGCTGATGGCAGGAGGATCTGATGACCCTACTCTGGCTAGGTTTTATTGGTTGTGTGGTTTTGCAATGTTTAAAATTAGCCTGCGCTTTGCTTTGAGTGGATCCTGCTTTTTGCTGGGTTTTAAATGATTGGATTCCGCGTTTTCTATAGCATATTATTGGATATAGATTGATAAGGTGATGTATTCCCCCTCCCTGAGTGTATTCAGAAATCCTATAAATTGTGTGGTTTGAGCCTTGTTCAGGGTCGAGCCTGGTGGACTGCTGTCAGTCACCTCTCGACCCGGATTCGAATTCGTGAATAAACATCTTTTGCTTCCTTGCAGTGGATGGTGGTTTGATTTTGCTCGCTAACAGTTTCATAGTCCCTTTAGAGGAAGGACAGGGCGAGCCCCTTGGGGGATGTGCTTCAGCCTTTGTTCTCTGGATCCTCACATCTGCCTCCAGCTGCATTTTATCACTTTTAGCAGTCAGAGAGGGAGGGAGGGAGGTCTGGGGCAGGGTATGCAGACACAATATTGCTTCTGGGTCTCTGTCTCTTTCCAGTTTACTGCAGGGTGCGGGGAAAGGGTGATTACCTTAACCTGCCCTTCAACAAAAGGATGCTGAGGTTTTGTCTTCTCTAAGAGACATGGAAGCTGCTGAAAGGTTATTTAGGAGAGGAGACACATGATCTTTTATTTTTTTCTAAAATGAATATTTTGATTATATATTATGGAGAGTTAAATGGAAGGAAATGATAGATGCATACAAACCACTTAAGAGGTTTTGTTTTGTTTTTTTTCTGTTCTGTTTTGTTTTTTGAGTAAGAAAAGATGGTGATTGGAAACATGAGTGGCTAGAGGGAGCTGGAGAGAACTGATAGGTTTGAGATAAAGGAGGAAAATCCAGTAGGATTTGGGGAATCAGGAGAAAGAAGAGTCCTTGTCTGGATTCAGGTTCTGAAGCAGAAAGAAGTGAGGACAGTAAGTAGAGTTTACCACAGGAGAATTTATGAGTTCAAATGCTCAGGATATGAATTTTTAGGTTTTTGTAAAATATTATGCATGGCTAGCTTCGCGGGCAGGAGACAGACGACCAGAGACTCATGGCTCTTTATTCAGTATCTCTTTATTCATATGGAACGCAGCACAATCTAAGCCATCTAAAACTAACTATAATCACAATCCTATCCATATATATATATATATATATATATATATATATATATATATATATATACTTGCCAAGTAGGGAAAAACAGGATGTGATGTAGAGAGGGTGGAGCGAAAAGTGACTGGTGCAAATCAGGGTGTACTATGAGAGGGGGCGGAACAAAAAGACATCATGAACTAGTGGGGATTAAACCAATGCCCTGCAGGCAGGGCAGTGCTTAGTTAACAGTGGTTATGTAAATAGAATACAGTGTTAAGCAGGGGGGATTAAACCAATGAAACAGAATGGGTTTTTAGAAGCAGAATTAGAAGCATACCAACAATGTTAGACTTTATTTCCACCTCCTTTGAGAAAAGATTAGTTATTGGGCTGGGACATAAAAATTTACAGTTGTGGGGGGTCAAGCAGTAGCACAGCTGGTTAAGCACACATGGCGTGAAGTGCAAGGACCAGCATAAGGATCTGGGTTCGAGCCCCCAGGTCCCCACCTGCTGGGGGTTGTTTCACAAGCAGTGAAGCAGGTCTGCAGCTCTCTGTCTTTCTCTCCCCCTGTCTTCCCCATCTCACTCAATTTCTATCTGTACTGTCTAACAACAACAACAGCAATATAACAATAATAATGACAACAAGGGTAACAACAAGGGCAACCAAATGGCAACAGTGGTGTCCGGGAGCAGTGGATTTGTACTGCAGGCACCAATCCCCAGCAATAACCCTAGAGGCAAAAAAAAAAAATACTATTGTTACACTAATTGAAGAAATGGTGTATGTAGCATTTGTGGTTGTCTAAGGAGAGAGGGAGGAGAAGGAGGGTAAGAGGGAGAAAAGAAAAAGAGAGCATGAGAGTGAGCTCTGAGCAAGTACACCTGGGAGTAAGTTCTAAAAGTTAGAAAGCTTCTGATCTCAGGAAGCAGGATATAAACAAAAGTCTGAAAAAAGTCCAAAAATATGCTTAATTTCTCTAGGACAAAAGAAAGCTTAACGCTATTGCTTGATTCTAATATTAGGAAATGATAGGGATAAGAAGAGGGATTATATTAGACAACAAGAAGCATTTTAAACACCTAACATCCACAAGACCACACTTGTGCATACTACCCCCTTCTGAATAACTAGAGTGCCACATTCACACAGCTCTGTGCTTTCCTAAGTAGGCCCAAAAAAGAAGTTACAAAATCATCCTGGTAAAAATTAATCTTACCTTTATAAGAGATGGTTAGGTCTTCTCTTCAAAAGAACATGAATAGAACAAGTATTTAATACACAAATTCTTTTTATAAATTGTTATCTATGACCACCTGTGGCCAGTAGTTTTGTACTCTTTAGATCAACTCCTTGCAGTGCTTGCTAATCCTCAGACTCTCTTCCTCCTTTCCTTATTTAGCCAATGGGGAGATTGTGAGCTCTGAAGCCCAGCCCAGGGATGGAGGAGACAGTTCTGCATCAGGTATAAAAGGTGGGAAAAGGCTGAGTGGGTGGGGGGGCGCTGCTGCAAGTTGGCTGCATGCCATTTTGCAAAAGAATAAATGTCCTCAACAGACATCCCCAACAATGTGTCCTGGAGCTCTGCTTCCCCAGAGCAATTCCCAACTAGGGAAAGAGAGAGACAGTCTGGGAGTATGGATCGACCTGTTAACCCCCATGTTCAGCAGGGAATCAACTACAAAAGCCAGACTTTCAACCTTCTGCATCCCACAAAGACCCTGGGTCCATACTCCCAGAGGATTAAAGAATAGGAAAGCAATCAAGGGAGGGGATGGGATACAAGAGTTCTAGTGGTGGAAATTATGTGAAGTTGTACTCCTCTTATCCTATGGTTTAGTCAATGTTTCCTTTTTTATAAATAAACAATTAAAGAAAAAAGAAGTGTCTTGCTTCAACTCCTTATTTTTTGCCTTGATATGTAATTTTAATTGGACATCATTTACAACACATTCAAGGCTGAACTGGACATAGTGTTAGCACTTTGATAATGTCAATCTCAACTAACACCAATTCCAGGATTTGGGTAAATGCAGAAAAGAGACAGTCTATCTTCTCTTTATTTGCTATCACCTGTAGGAGAAATTTCTTTCATTTTTTAACAAATATTTATATTTTTAAATATTTTATTTATTGGAGAGAGAGAGAAATTGAGAGCAGAGGGGGAGAGAGAGAGGGAGAGAGAGAGAGAGAGAGAGAGAGAGAGACCTGCAGCCCTGCTGCACCACTTGTGAAGCTTTTCCCCTGAAGGTGGGGACCCAGGCTTGAACCAGGGTCCTTGTGCAATATAATGTGTGCATTCAACCAAGTGCGCCACCACCTGGCCCAGGACAAATTTCTTCTTTTTTTCTAAATATTTATTTATTTATTCCTTTTTGTTGCCCTTGTTTTTTTTTTTTTATTGTTGTAGTTATTATTGTTACTGATGTCATCATTGTTGGATAAGACAGAGAGAAATGGAGAGAGGAGGGGAAGACAGAGAGGGGGAAAGACAGATAGACACTTGCAGACCTATTTCACCGCTTGTGAAGTGCGGAGCTGGTGTTTCAAATCAGGATCCTTACACGGGTCCTTGCATTTAGCGCCACGTGCCCTTAACCTGCTGTGTTACAGCCAGACTCTCAGGACAAATTTCTATCTCATCCTTTGTCATGAGTTCTTTTTTTAATTAATTCATTTCTTGTATGAGAAACATTTTATTAGTTATTTTTTGAATAAAGATAGAGAGAAACTGAGAGGGAAAGGGGAGAGTAGAGGGAGAGAGAGACACACACACACACACAGCACTGCTTCACATCTTGTGAAGCTTTCCCTGGCAGGTGGAGACCAGGGGCTTGAACTCAGGTGCTTGCACACTATAATATGTGTGCTCAACCAGGTGCACTACTGCTGGGCTCCAGGTATTTATTTATTTATTTATGTTCAATCATTTATTAATGAGAGAGAGGGGTGTGGGAAGGGCAATACATGCAATACCTAGGATGGAACTCAGGACCTCATGCCAAAGTGTCCAAGGCTTTATTTACCATGCCTCCTACCAGATTGAAGCCATCAGTTGCATTCTGTACAGCCTACAAAATCGATCTAATCCAGCAACCTCTTCACCAGCATTTTACCTCTAAATCCTCTCACAGCTCTGTTTCAGGATTGCATGTATACATTCTACAACTATTCACCAACTGTAGGACAGAAATGAGTAGTATCCTTAGGCCTAGAAGCCTATTCAATCCATCCACAATGCTAGACTCTATCCTCAACATCAACTTTTTTTCAGTTTTTTTTTGTTTTTTTTTTTTTGCTTTCAGGGTTTTTGCTGGGGCTAGGTCCCTGCATGACGAATCCATTGCTCCTGTAGACCATTTTTTCCCCCTTTGTTACCATTGTAGTTTATTGGTGTTCTTACAATTATTGATATTGCTGTAATTGTTTTTTGACAAGACAGAGAGAAATTGAGAGAGGAGGGGAAGACAGAGAAGGAGAGAAAGAGAAACCTGCAGACCTGCTTCATGACTTGTACAGGTGGGGAGCTGGGTGCTGAACCCTAATCCTTACATTGGTCCTTGCGCTTTGCTTGCACTACCTGCGCTTAATCTGCTGTGCCACCGCCCAGCCCCTTTCAGTGTTTGTTTTTTTCTTGTTGTAATTATTATTGTTGTTATTAATGTCGTTGTTGTTAGGACAGAGAGAAATGGAGAGAGGAGGGAAGACAGAGAGGGGGAGAGAAAGACAACTGCGGACCTGCTTGAATGTCTGTGAAGCAATGCCCCTGCAGGTGAGGAGCCCGGTCTCGAACCTGCATCCTTATGCCAGCCCTTGTGCTTCGCTTAATCCTGTGTGTTTTTTATAGCAATAATTCTGAGTGCATGAGATGTGCTGACACCTTTCTTGAGGAACTGTGAAACTGCACAATAACATTCTCAAAAATCAACATTTCCTTAGTAAGGTAACTAGGTTGTGGAATAAAAACTATTTTAATTGAAGTTGCTAAATTAGCATTCAGTAATCTCATAAAAGGAAACAGATGGAGGGGTAGGCAAGAAAAAAAGTAAATTACTAAAAGTTGAGTCAAGTCTGAGAATTCTGAGACTGAAATCCTAGGACAAACTAACACCTTTGCTTGAGGCCAATCTAGTGGGATGCAAAGGTGATTAATTGCTTCAGCTTTGCCTAGAAGAGTATTGATGTGCAAATTTAAGTTGTTTGGAGGTCAAAATGCAGGTGAATATAAACAGTGTTATTGAGATATAAATCACCTGTTTTAACATTTTTCCTTTTGAAGTATGTGAATCAGTAGTTTTCTGTTTAGAGTTACTAAATTCTGTAACTTTTAAAATTTAGATCAAATTTGTAACTTCAAAAAGAATATTCTTAGTGAACCCACCAATGCGTCCTGGAGCTCTACTTCCCCAGACACCCACCCTACTAGGGAAAGAGAGAGGCAGACTGGGAGTATGGACCGACCAGTCAACGTCCATGTTCAGTTGGGAAGCAATTACAGAAGCCAGACCTTCCACCTTCTGCAACCCACAAGGACCCTGAGTCCATGCTCCCAGAGGGATAGAGAATGGGAAAGCTATCAGGGGAGGGGATGGGATATGGAGATTGGGTGGTGGGAATTGTGTGGAGTTGTACCCTTCCTATCCTATGGTTTTGTTAGTTTATCCTTTCTTAAATAAAAAATAAATTAAAAAAAGAATATTCTTAGCATTGAATAGCCACTCCTCTCTGTCCTCTCACCAACACTACTAGGCAACCACTTAAAATATTTCCTTTCTGCCTGGGAAGTGGCTCATCTGATAAAACACAACATTCACAGGTGTGAGGACTCAGGTCAACTCTGCCTCTTTTTCTTACACATCATATATATATATTCCACGTAAAACCACCAGATTCTCCCAGTAAAGGATGCCTACAACTTAACAGTTTGAAAGAGAAAGAAGAATCTGAACAACAGCCCATGCTTCTGTAATTTTTTTTTCCTCTGGAGTGTTCCTGTATCCAGCCAGTCATCTCCTAACACACTGCTACCTGCTCTAAGCTAAATGAACAATCCCCACACCCTTCTATCATTAATAAAGAATTAAACTTAACTTCTACTCTGGTACCACTCACTAGCTCCTCCCTGAAATACTGCAGCTGTTTTCTTAACCATGAAATATGCTCTTATAGCTTATTACTGAAATTCATGTAACAAGTTGAGTACCTTCTATTATGCCCCTCCCCCCCTCAGGAGCACTCAGTGTATGTCACTGTTCTTTTTTTACTCAAAACTTTCCTTTCCTAGACATTTTCTGAAACCCCCTCCAATAGTTTGAGATGGCCCCTCACTAACCTTGTTTTTTATCCATGAACTAAGCATGCCTCAAGATACTGTCTGTGGGTTGCTTTCTTTTTTCCTCCTATTTTATACATTTGATAAGTTTTATTTTTATTAGTGAGTTAATGGTGATCTCCAAGACTGTAAAATAATGGGGGGATATTATGCTGGGAATATAAAACAATGGTTATGCAAAAGACATTTGTGCCTGAGACTCTGAAGTTCCAGGTTCAATCCCCAGCACCACCATAAGCTAGACCTGTGCAGTGCTCTGGTCTCTTTTTCTGTATCTTTTCCTCTGTATTTCTTTTTCATTAAAATAAAATAAATAACAAACAGATATCTAGTTCCACACTTCTCCCACTATTAAAGTTCTGTGTCCTTGGCTGAGGGAGATAGTATAATGGTTATGCAAAAAGACTTTCATGCCTGAAGCACCAAAGGTCCCAGGTTCCATCCCCAGCACCACCATTAACAAGAGCTGAACAATGTTCTGCTTAAAAAAAAAAAAAAAAAGTAAAAAGACTTTCATGCCTGAGGCACCAAAGTTCTGTCTTAACCACCCCTCCATCCCCTCCAAGCAATAATCACCATAGTTCTACAGAGGTTGGACTGGTTGGATGTCTTTTTTCTTTTTCAAGTTCCTACGCTTCAGTTCTCTATATTCCACATATGAATGAATCCGTCTGGTTGTTGTCTTTCATTTATTGAATTATTTCACTAAGCATAATCAACTCTAGTTCCATTCATTTGGTCCTGAAGGACCCAGTATTGTCTTTAAATTGCTGAGTACTACTCCATATTGAGTATATGTCGATAACTTCTTTATCCACGGGCATTTAGATTGCTTCCATATTTTGGCTATCATGAATAATATAGCTATGAACATAGAGGTGTATATACACCCTCAAATTAGTGTTTTTATGTGATAGATTTTTTTCATCTATTAGAAAGAGTTAGATGGAATTAATCTCTGAAATTTATTGCTACCTTAAAAAAATGTACTCCAGTACCACATAGAATGTGATATGGCATTAGAATAATTATCAATGCTGTGACCTCTCTTGCTCTCTCTGTTTCTCTCTTTATCTCAATAAAAAAATTGCCCCAAGTAGTGAAATTGTTCTTGTTGGTTACCTAACATTTATCAGGGGTAGCTTTTATAACTTATTTGTTTATCTGTATATCTTATTTACTTAGCAGGTTGAAGGAATCCTAAGAGATATATATTAAGATATGTAAAGATCTAATACTTTGTGTTATTGTATAGGTTTATCGTAAGCATGGCTGTGCATATAAGAATTATGGAAGTCTAGTGAATTTTTAAAAATTTCTTCTTTTGGGAGCCAAGATGGTGACTGGAAAGTAGCAGCACCCATGGGCTCTGACATCAACTGCTAGAAAGCCTTGAAATCCTGGCCTTCAGCGGGACAAGCAAGGAGGCATCCTAAATGTGGACAAGGGAGGTGATTATAATTCAATTTGGGTTAAAAAATTAGAGCAAAAAGAAAGAAAATTTCTTGATTATTTCTCTCAGCCCCCCTCTCCCCATAACCAGACCCCTGGGGTAGGGAAACATCGAAAATAAGAGAACCATAAAAAAGATCAATGAAGCCAAATGTTGGTTCTTTGAAAAAGTAAACAAGATTGACAACCCCTTAGGCCAGATTCACTAAACAAAAAAGGGAGAAGTCTCAAATTCATAGAATTGTAAACCATAGAGGAGATATCACAACTGACACCACAGAAATCCAGAAAATCATGTGAGACTTCTATGAAGAAATAGCTAGAAAATCTGGAAGAAATGGAAGAATTTCTAGAAGCATATGCCTTTCCAAAACTGAACCAAGAAGAACACCAATCACAGACAAAGAAATCAAAATTATTATTAAGAATCTCCCAAACAACAAAAGTCCTGGACCAGATGGCTTCACAAATGAATTCTACAAAACCTTAAGGAAACAGTGAATACTCATACTCCTAAAGCTTTTCCATAAGATCAAAGAAACAGGGACACTCCCTTCCACCTTCTGTGAGGCCAAGATCACTCTGATACCAAAAGCAAATAGAGACATAGCAAAAAAGGAAAACTACAGACCAATATCTCTGATGAACATAGATGCCAAAATATTAAACAAGAGGTTGGCCAACCGGATACAGCAGCATATCAAAAAGATTGTTCATCATGACCAAGTGGGATTCATCCCTGGAATGCAAGGCTGGTTCAACATACGTAAGTCTATCAATGTCATTCACTATATCAATAAAAGCAAAGCCAAAAACCACATGATTATCTCAATAGATGCAGAGAAAGCCTTTGACAAAATCCAACACCCATTCATGCTCAAAACTCTACAAAAAATGGGAATAGATGGTAAATTCCTCAATATAGTAGAATCCATATATAGCAAACCAACAGCCAACATCATACTCAATGGACAGAAGTTGAAAGCATTCCGCCTCAGATCCGGGACTAGCCATGGCTGTGCACTACCACCATTACTCTTCAACATAATATTGGAAGTTCTTGCCATAGCAATTAGGCAAGAGAAAGAAATCAAAGGGATACAGACTGGAAGGGAAGAAATCAAGTTCTCACTATTTGCAGATGACATTATAGTATACATAGAAAAACCTAAAGAATCCAGTAGAAAACTACTGGAAGTTATTAGGCAATGCAGCAAAGTGTCAGGCTACAAAATCAATGTACAAAAATCAGTGGCATTTCCCTATGCAAACACTAAAACTGAGAAGAAGACATCCAGAAATCACTCCCATTCACTGTTGCAACAAAATCAATACCTAGGAGTAAAGCCGACCAAAGAAGTGAAAGACTTGTATACTGAAAACTATGAGTCACTCTTCAAGGAAATAGAAACTGATACCAAGAAATGGAAAGACATCCCATGCTCATGGACTGAAAGAATAAATATCATCAAAATGAATATTCTCCCCAGAGCCATATACAAATTTAATGCGATACCCATCAAAATTCCACTAAGCTTCTTTAAGAAAATAGAACAAAAACTACATTCATTTATCTGGAACCAGAAACCACCTAGAATTGCCAAAACCATCTTGAGGAAAAGAAACAGAAATGGAGGCATCACATTCCCAGATCTCAAACTATATTATAATGCCATCATCATCAAAACATCCTGGTACTGGAACAAAAATAGGCACACAGACCAGTGGAACAGAACTGAAAGCCCTGATCTAAACCCCCACACCTATGGGCAACTAATCTTTGATAAGGGGGCCCAAAGTATTAAGTGGAAGAAGGAGGCAATCTTCAATAAATGATGCTGGGAAAACTGGGTTATAACATGCAGAAGAATGAAATTGAACCACCTTATCTCACCAGAAACAAAAATCAACTCCAAATGGATCAAAGACCTGGATGTCAGACCAGAAACAATCAAATACTTAGAGGAAAACATTGGTGAAACACTTTCCCACCTAAACCTCAAGGACATCTTTGATGAAACCCAATTGCAAGGAAGACTAAAGCAGAAACAAACCAATGGGACTACATCAAATTAAAAAGCTTCTGAATAGCCAAAGAAACTATCACACAAACAAAGAGACCACTCACAGAATGGAAGAAGATCTTCACATGCCAACCGTCAGACAAGAGACTAATCACCAAAATATACAGAGAACTCCGCAAACTCAGTACCAAAAAAGCAAATGACCCCATCCAAAAATGGGCAGAGGATATGAACAAGACATTCACTTCAGAGGAGATCCAAAAGGCTAACAAACACATGGAAAACTGTTCCAGGTTGCTGATTGTCAGAGAAATGCAAATGAAGACAACATTGTGATAACACCTCACCCCTGTGAGAATGGCATACATCAAAAAGGACAGCAGCAACAAATGTTGGAGAGGCTGTGAACCCTTCTACACGCTGGTGGGAATGTAAATTGGTCCAGCTTCTCTGGAGAGCAGTCTGGAGAACTCTCACAAGGCTAGACATAGACCTTCCATATGATCCAGTAATTCCTCTCCTGGGGATATACCCAAAGGATTCCATAATGCCCAACCAAAAAGATGTGTGTACATCTATGTTCATAGCAGCACAATTCATAATAGTTAAAACCTGGAAAGAACCCAGGTGCCCAACAGCAGATGAGTGGCTGAGAAAGCTGTGGTACATATACACAACGGAATACTATGCAGCTATTAAGAACAATGAGCCCACCTTATCT
>NW_026647895.1:0-40116 GCF_950295315.1 Erinaceus europaeus
ATTTACTAAGAGACAGGTGGTGGTGTGCCAGGCAAAGCACATACATGATCATGCACAAGGACCCAAGTTCAAGCTCCAAGCCCCCTACCTGCAGACGGGAAACTTCACAAACAGTGAAGCAATGCTACAGATGTCTCCTTTATCTCTCCATCTCTATCTTTCTCTTTGCTTTCATTTTTTTCTCTGTTCCTAGAAGAAGAAGAAGAAGAAGAAGAACAACAACAACAACAACAACAACAACAACAACAACAACAACAAGAACAACAACAACAACAATACTGGGAGAATTAGATTCCTCATGCAGGCATGGATCTTCCAGGAATAACCCTTATGGCAATTTTAAAAAGGTAAAAAGAAAGAAAGAAAATAGTAGATGCTTTTCCCCCCTCTATTTGGTTCCAACACTATAGGCTAAGAATATATATATATATATATATACACACACACACAATTTATTTACTTATTTGACTGGATAGAGAGAAATTAGAAGGGGAAGGAAAGATAGTGTGATAAAGAGACAGAGAGACACCTGTAGCCTTGCTCCACCACTTGTGAAGCTTTGCCCCTGCAGGTAGAGACTGGGGCTTGAACCAGGATCCTTGTGCACTGTAACCACCAGTCAGCCCCAAGAATATATTGTTAAGTGCTAGAGAATAGTCCTATCTAGGCACAGACTTCCCTTAGAGGAGAAGACAAGATACTGGTAACTGGAAAACATTCGTGCTCACAAAGCACACAAAAGCTATGTGTTTGCTAAGTAGTAACATAATCTGAGACAGATTTGAATGTCAGACTAGGTGGGGTAGGAAAAGAAGACATTCAAGTCTAATTAACTTATTGACTTTTGTTCAGTGAGACTCAGAACCAGGACTAGAGGAGGAGGAGATGCTAGGCCTCAAACACCAGTCCCATGAGGATCAGCTCAGATCTAAGGGGTGCCTCCAGTAGCGTGAGCGGAAGTCTGGCTGAACAGGTAATACCGTATGTCTTTGGCATCATGGTTCTGCAAAAGACTTCCATATCCTGAGGCACCAAAGGTCCCAGGTTCAAACCCTAGCACCAATGTAAGCCAGAGCTGAGCAAGGCTCTGGTGAAAAACAAAAATAAAAACTAATGGTAGATTGGAGAAGATGTACAGAAGTCTCCATTTCAGCTATAAAATCTCAGCCATCTTTGTGTCAAACAAGGGAAAAAATGCCCCTTCTTCAGGACACTTTGCTGATGATATCCACCGGAGATGTTTTGTGGTGAGTCTGCATGTCTGTGACAGGGTACCCTGCTCATGTTGCCTCTAGAATCAGGCTGTGCAGAATCGACATGAAAGTACAGAAGTGAGTCAGAGGATAAACATGGTGGTGGCATGAGGACTGAAGAGTACTTAGGTAGTGGGGAGACCAGTTTACTCAAATTACCAAAGCCTTCTCAGCCAGATTCTGTAACAAGTTGTCACATTTATATAGTCTCCTTCCCATTCAGAGATTCATGGAGACAGTTGAAATCAAATTAGCCCTTGGGCTGGCGTTAGAGTATTACACAAAAGTAAAAGACTCTGGGGTGGTGGGGAAGAGGGTTCAGGTCCTGGAACATGATGACAGAGGAACTAGTGAGGGGTTGTATTATTATGTGGAAAACTGGGAAATGTTATGCATGTACAAATATTGTATTTACTATCAACTATAAAATATTAATTCCCAATAAAGAAATAAAAAAATCAAATTAGCCTTGGGTGAGGGAGAGAGCATAGTGGTTATGCAAAGAAACTTTTCTGACTGAGGTTCCAAAGTTCCAGGTTCAATCCCCAGCACCACCATCAGCCAGATCTGAGCAGGGTTCTGGTAATACTACTATTACTACCACCACCACCACCACCACTGCTACTACTGCACCTTTAAAGCACTAATCTGAAGCTGACCATCATGATTTCAAGTGAGCCAGAGAGAAACAGGCAAAAAAAAAACACCTCACCCCAGGCTGCTGAGGGAGTGGCACAGGTAAGATTTAAACGTCATGCTCTTCAACCTCAGTTGGAAGCACTGGCTCTTCTCATTTTCCCTTAGTCACTTTGATTAAATTTAAAGCAAAGCTTTAGTATATGAATGGAAACCATCAAGGCCTGTATATAGAAGTAGACTTGAAGAATATTTAAATAAATTCATAGATGGTGACTTATGATGGTCACTGAAGGAGACTTGGGAGACTACAGACTATCCGTAACTGCAGCACATGACAATGCCTCAAGAATGGCTCTCTAGTGGGTCAATGACAAAGTTAGAAAACTAGGTCAGGTGTATTGCACCAAAGTAAAGGACTCTGGGGGTGGGGGTGGGGGTAGGGGCTTTCAGGTCCTGGTGCACAGTGGTGGAGGAGGACATAGGCTGGTGGTGAGAGTGCAGAAAACTGGGAAATGGGGCATGAGTAGATAGCATAAAGGTTATACAGAGATTCTTACGCCTGAGGCTCCAAAGTCCTATAGTCAATGCCCCCCATACCATCATCACCATAAGCCAGAGCTGAGCAGTGCTCTGGTAAAAAAAAAAAAAGGAAACTGAGAAATGTTATACATGTACCAACAACTGCATTTACTATAAACCATTAATCCCCAAAATAAAAATATTAAAAAGAAAGAAAACTAGGTCAGGAGTGGGGATCTGTTTCCTATCACTGTGGGTCACCCTAAAAGTGCTTATTTATTAATGTCCCTCTGCCCCGACCAGCAGGGCGGTGAACAGGGGCTAGGAACCCAATGAAACCTGAAATGATAGGGACAAGAGACACGAAGAACGACAGCAAGTCAAGTTTCTGATCAAGCTGTAAAATTTTATTGAGAATACAGGCATTATAAGGCTTTGGGGAAGGAGAGGGAATGCTGGAGGAGGGGAAGGGGGAGCAAACTTCAAAGAGGAATGTTCCTTGCAACAAATGGCAGGAACCAAACTGTGTGTTGACTCACTTGTGTTGACTCACTTGATTACTGATAAATGGTTTACCTAAGGGGAAATGGCCTGCCCAGGGGGGAATTAACATTTGTCTTGAGGGGTTCCGTTGTCTCAAAGCTTATCATCTATAAAGCAGAGAAATGGCTCCTGGCATCCCTCTTCAAGTCTTCCCTCTTTTCTCTCTTCCTCTTGCTCTCTCCCCCACCCCTCCCTTTCTTTTGTTATCAATTAAAATATTTTATTTATTTTTAATGAGAGAGAGGTACAGAGAGAAAGATACAGAGAAAAGAGAGACCAGAGCACTGCTCAGCTTTGGCTTATGGTGGTGCTGGCATTTGAACCTCAGATCCCCAGGCATGAAAGTCTTTTATATAATCATTGTGCTAACTCCCTATCTCTTATCAACTTGTAAATTGCATACCATCATTACAAACCAAACCAAACCCAACCCAACCCAGAACCAGGGCTTTATTTCCAACTGCCTCAAAACCACAGAGTGTTCTGTGGACTGCTCCTCTCATGTCTACGTCTTAGAACATCCATGATGGTCTCTGCATTTGGGCATCCTCATTGAATGGAGGACTTGAAAGGGTTGGTTTGGTTTAATCTCAGCTTTCATTTTTGTTTATTCCTTCAATGTCTGATTGTTATGTTCACTGAGTTATTCAATTGCCAGAAATAGCAAAGTGTGTGTGTGTGTGTGTGATGTGTTTGTATAAAATATGTTTGGTTTATAAAGATGAAAAGATTGTGGTTTCCAGTCTAGTAGAGTGATAAGTTGATGACGTTGATGTCAGGTTAATGAAAACAACAATGGCATATATGGAGAGTGTAGTAGATACTAATCCTATAATGAAGATATTGATCCTGTCTAAGTGGGGTTCTGTGCAATGGCTGTTCTTCACTCCTAGAAACTGGTTTTCTAGGTGGGGATGCAGGGTCACAGGTATTTGCTGTTTTGGGATGCCCATCCACTGTTATTTTTCTTTTTTTAAACTGGAAATATTTTATATTTTATTTATTTTTTATTGAAAGGCTTATTGCTTTACAGTATAGTCATTGATATATGAGGACAATTTCATTAAGCACCAGGACCCCATAGTTCTCTCCTGCCACTTCCTCCTCCTCCTTCCCCTAAGTCCTTTGTTTGGATGCAATCCACCACGCTCAGTGCATTTCTATGGCATAGATGGAGAGTGTAGGAGATACCAGGTACTTAACTAATCATATCATGCACAGATATTGATTCTGCCTAAGTAGGATTCTGTGCAGTGGTTGTTCTTCACTCGCTTTTATTGATTCCAAAAATGGAGCATAGAGAAGGGATGTGACATTCTCATTGCAAAGGTTCTTCCTCCAAATCCCTACATATCAAGTCTCACTTATAATTAAGATCACTTGGTACTTATCCTTCTCTTGTTGACTTATCTCACTTAACATGATGTCCTCTAGCTCCATCCAAGATGATTTAAAGGTGATGACCTCATCATTTTAACAGCTGAGTAGTATTCCATTATGTATAGATAATAGTTTTTTTAAATTTATTAAAAGGAAACACTGACAAAACCATAGGATAAGAGAGGTATAACTCCACACAGTTCCCATCACCAGAACTCCATATCCTTTCCCTTCCCTTGGTATCTTTCCTATTCTTTAACCCCCTTGGAGTATGGACCCAAGGTCATTGTGGGATGCAGAAGGTAGAAGGTCTGGCTTCTGTAATTGCTTCTTCACTGATCATGGGCATTGACAGGTTTGATCCATACTCCCAGGCTTCCTCTCTCTTTCCCTAGTGGGGCGGGGTTCTGGGGAATCAGAGCTCCAGGACACATTGGTGGGGTTATCTGTCCAGGGAAGTCTGGTTGGCATCATGCTAGCATCTGGAACCTGGTGGCTGAAAAGAAAGTTAACATACACAGCCAAACAAATTGTTGACCAATTATGAATCTAAAGGCTGGGGCAGTGCAGATGAAGATTTGGGGGGGAGGGGGTCTCCATTTTATAGATAGCTAGTAGGCATATTTTAGTTATATTCCAAAGGGCCTGTGGCTATACTAGTTTTTTGTTTGTTTGTTTGTTTGATTTGTTTTTTTCCCTGAGCCTAAAATCTGATATGCAGGTGGATTCAAGTTATTTTCTGGGGAGATGATGTCATGGCTGAGAAAAGGACTAGAAAGCCACTCATCTGCCATTGAACATCTAGTTTGCCTCCAGGTTCTGGCAATTAAAATTGTGCTGCTGAGAACATCGGTACACATCGATCTCTTCTGATAGGTGCTTTTGTTTCCTTTCGATAAATCCCCAGGAAATAAATTGCTGGACCATAGGGTAGGTCTATTTCTAGTGTTCTGAGAACTCTCCAGAGTTCTCAGAAAAGGTTTCCCACAAAGGTTGTATCAATGTATACTCCCACCAGCAGTGCAGAAGTGTCCCCTTTCCCTCATATCCTCTCCAACATTTGTTGTTACTATCCTTTCTAGAGCACTACTCAGCTCTGGCTTATGGTGGTACAGGGGATAGAATGTAGGGCTTTGAAGACTCAGACATGAGAGTATCTTTTCATAACCATTATGCTTTCTTCCCCATCTTGTTATTTTTTTATGCCAAGCATTCTGATTTACTTTGGGGGGAATTTTTAACCTTCTGTGAATATACATTGTGAAATTATCTATCCACGTTAAGGTGCTATGATCTTCTCTAACCAAGCCCAGGTTAACTGAATACCTTCTGCAAATAGAATCTGAGAAAACTGGGGCTGAGGAGAGAAAGAATCAACCAAAACAAACAACAGACAAACAAAAACTGAAATACTGGGACTCACTTATTCACTTTGGCAGTACCCAGAAAGATTATCCAACAATTCCTGTTGTTGAAAGCCTCTCCCCTTGACTGGTTCTGTTGTCTGTCTTTTCTGTGACTGGATCTTCAGTTTCTTTAAACTTCCCCGACTTCCTACCAACACTTTGCTTTCCCTAAGGCAGGCAGGTAGCCAGTTTCTGTAGCTCACAACAGAGAATGTACAATGGTAAGAGTAAAGGCAGGTGTGGGGTGCATCACAGGGTGCCAGTCCCCCATGCTGCCCTGGATGTCAAACACATGAAAGAGCAGTGATTGATATACCTGGAAAGGGAATTTTGAACCAGGCTGTCTGAGGTCAAATAACCTTAATACAGCAATTGAGCTTCTCTTGGTAAGAGTGGAGAAGATTTGAGACATCCACACTGGGACAGCCTGACTGTTGCTCTCTGTCAAGATTCACCTGGCAACATTGTGGTCAGATGGATTGGAGAATGTGGATGTTAGAGATGAGGACAGCAGTTAGGAAGCTGTGATGATGGTCCAGGGAAGAAGCCATGCAGGCTTGGCCTCATGGTGTAGAGGTGGCAATGAATTAAGAGGTTTGCAAGAGAGAAGAGGTTTGCCAAATGTGGTTCTTTGGGGTAGGAGGCAAAGAGAGGAAGGCTGCTCTGTGAGGGAGACTGGAGGGCAGCACAGCCCACAGGCCTGCAGAGAGGATCATGAATTCTGCTGCATTGCACCTCAACTTTCCCAGAGAAGGAGGCTGGGCTTGTGAATAGGAAGGCAGAAAACCGTGCTGGAGCTCATCATATGGGCTTGAGCTGAATTAATATCTTGAGTCTTGGAAATTGAAGGTCTCACTATTCTCTTAACAACAAAACAAAACAAAATGGTGGAGGCATCAGGCCAAGAGAAGTTCCCATTTTGAAGGTTTTGGTGTTTCTGTGGCTTATTCTCCTGAAGAAATTAAAATGCAAATCCCATTTTTTTTTTAAGCATTTCATAAAAAGTTGCAAAAGGGAGAAAACATTATTGGGCAATAAAAGGTGTGTTTATGTGTATTAGTAAGGAGTGGGCTAGAGGCCAACTCCCAGAAATGTTCAGCTTGTGCCTCAATACTGAACTGTCCCAGGAACCCGAGAGCCTCCTATTTCACTGGGAGGGTTGAACAGCTTCAGCCTCTGTGGCCCTTCCAGACTAATCAACTTGATAAAGGCTGAATTGGGGAACCTACTTATTTAAGTGTTGACAGTAAGCAAAATTGCGATATTCGCACAGACGATCTTTGGAGTCCAATTCTCTCTAATGTCTCCCCCAACTTGGCTAGCCTGGTGTCTTCATGGATCTCTCGGTGATTCTACTTAGTGTGTTGTGGAGTGTGAACCTACCTCTGTTGGCAGCGCCTACTGCTAACCAGGTTTGCGAATGTCACTTTTAAAAAAAAATAATTTTAATGGGAACTTAGTTAGTTTACAGTACATTTGTTGACACATAAAACATTTTATTTATTTATTTTAAGAAAAGAGGAAGAGAGAGAAAGATACACAGATAGATACTAGAGCCCTATTCAGTTCTGGCTGATGGTGGTGCTGGGGATTGAACCCAGGGCTGCAAAGCCTCAGGTAGGAGAAAATTTTTTTAAAGATTTTATTTATTTATTAATGAGAAAGATAGGAGGAGAGAAAGAACCAGACATCACTCGGGTACATGTGCTGCTGGGGATTAAACTCAGGACTTCATGCTAGAGAGTCCAACACTTTATCCACTGTGCCACCTCCTAGATCACCAGGAGAATCTTTTGAACAATCACTATGCTGTCTCCCCAGCATTGTTGTTGTTGTTGTTGTTGTTGTTATTACTATTGTTAACCCAGAGTACTGCTGAATTCTGGCTGATGGTGGTGTTGGGGATTGAATCCAGAGCTGCAGAGCCTCAGGCATGAAAAGTCCTTTTGTAGAATGACTCTGCTGTCTCTCCAGCAAAACCACCACTTTCAAGTGACATTTTCTGATCCAGCCATGGCAGTCAGTGCATGTATCTCTGTTGTGAAAACTAGACCCTGGGCACCCACAGAGAAGATTTCCTTGCACAAAGTAGGGCTGGTGCCCCATTCCGCTGATTTTGCCATTAACTTCCCATTCTCAGTCTGCAGTGGGAAAGTGGGAGGGACCTTGATGAGGTGGGGGGCATCTTATGCAGACTCTCTCAAAAGCCTAGACCAAGTAGATCAGAAGCAACCAATAGCACAGCTATATACAAGATACTGGGTACTGTACAGCAAACCCTAACAAAAGGACTTTTCAAAGTTAACCCAATTACCAAATAATGTGATGATAACATTAACTATCCATTGTCTTTTTGAACCCTAAGACAGCAGGAACCTCACATCTCCACTATAGAGCCTCTACTTCCCCCAGTCCTGGAACCCTTGGATAGGGCCCACTTTCCCGTATGCCTCTCCCAATCCATATCAAATAATATTGCATCTGCCGATCACAACCTAACCAACACAACGATTGCCACCTCAACATGCTTCACTTCAGACTGTGTCCAGAGACTTCACGTGTGGAATGACAACCCTTCAACTTCATTACTCGGGTGAGACCTTTCCTCTCATAGTATACTCTAATTTCATCTCAGGTGGTTCACTTTCTAACAAAGTCCCAAAACCTAGATATACACCAGTTTCTGTGAGAGAGAGCTTATGTTCACACGTATCCGTAAACTACTGCAAAATATATACCTGAAAGCAGAAGTGCACAAGAGTTTGCAGTGAGTAACCCCCTGACATTTCCTCTCCACTATTCCAACCTTTGGGTCCATGATTGCTCAACAATTTGTTTGGCTTCGTATGTTAACTCTCTTTTCAGTCACCAGGTTCCAGATGTCATCAGGATGTCGGCCAGGCTTCCCTGGACTGAAGACCCCACCAATGTGTCCTGGAGCCCTGCTTCCCCAGAGACCCACCCTACTAGGGAAAGAGAGAGGCAGACTGGGAGTATGGACCGACCAGTCAACGCCCATGTTCAGCGGGGAAGCAATTACAGAAGCCAGACCTTCTACCTTCTGCAACCCACAATGACCTTGGGTCCATGCTCCCAGAGGGATAGAGAATGGGAAAGCTATCAGGGGAGGGGGTGGGAGATGGAGATTGGGTGGTGGGAATTGTATGGAATTATACCCCTCCTTCCCTATGGTTTTGTTAATTAATCCTTTCTTAAATAAAAAATAAAAAAAAGTAAAAAAAAATCTTTTGGGTCAAACAAGACTGAAGCCCTCACACAACTTAGAAGAGAATGTCTTAATTAATTAGTTAATTAATTTGTTGTTGTTGCCAGGGTTTTGCTGTTCTATTACAACTTATTTTATCAGATAGAGAGACAGAGAGGGAGAGACAGAACAGCACCGAGACTCCCCCCCGCACTGTGGGAGTCATGCTTGGCTCTGAGTTGTGCGCATGGCAGAGCAGGCATTCTCCCAGGCCAGTGATCTTGCTGCTCTGCCTCAATTTTAAACTTTCTCTCCTTTTGCCCAAGTCTTAGATTGTTATCTGTTAGTTACTTGTAGCTATACTATAAGCAAATGTCTGAGTTTGGTGGATTAAAACAATACAAACAGCGGGAGTAGATAGCATAATGATTAAATGATTATGCAAAGAGACTCTCGTGCCTGAGGTTCCAGGGTCCCAGGTTCAATCCCTCGCATTACCATAAGCCAGCCATGGAACCGGGGTGGAACGGATGGTTCCAGAAATTATCCTCATGGAGGAATATAATTTGGAATTGACCAAGTGGACATGGGGGCTACGGAACCATACTGGGGCACAGTATTCTGCAGTGGAATAGCATAATGCCAGAGATGATGATCGTAATGTGGAAGCACTCGCGCCCCATGAGGAGCTGGCCAGTCTTGCAATGATGTTATTCCTCGCGCCCACCTTTGCTGCAGTTTTTATGAGATGTTCGTGAAATGACAGAGTGCGATCGAGAGTAACGCCAAGATAGACTGGCTGGGCTTCATGCTGGATTCTCGTATCGTCAAGCTGCACATTAAGCTCATGCGAGGCCGAGGCATGGTGTAGATGGAAAACAGATGATATCATTTTTGCAGTGCTAGGAATTAGTCGCCATTTTTTACAGTAATCAGATATCAGAGACATGTCTTTCGTGAGTGTTTCCTCGAGGATATCGAACTTTGATGCCTGAGTTGCACAGCAGATGTCATCGGCGTAGATGAACTTCCTTGAAGAAGTTTCTGGGAGGTCATTGATGTAAATATTAAATAGCGTAGGAGCCAGAACAGAGCCCTGGGGGAGGCCACTTGAGACAAGTCTCCATCTGCTAGACTTGTCACCCAGATGTACCCGGAATCTTCTGTTTTGGAGAAGAAACGATATAGTGTTGGCCACCCATGGAGGCAGGCATCTTGAGATCTTGACCAGGAGACCACGGTGCCAGACCGTGTCATAGGCTGCTGTGAGATCAGCAAAGACAGCACCCGTCTTTAAATTCTTCTGGAATCCATTTTCAATGTAAGTTGAGAGGGCCAGGGCTTGTTCGCAGGTAGATCTTCCTGGGCGGAAACCAGCTTGGGCGGGTGATAGGAATTTCTCTGTAAGATGAGAAATACGTGACAGAAGCAGCCCGGTTCCATGGCTGCCAGTTCTTAGCAACATCGCCCCGCCAGATATTCGTCGGGATGCGGCATCATCTAAGTTTATTTCCCACGTCTAAGTTAGACCGGACCTGCCAATATACGCGGATATCTTCGCCCACCCTGTCCAACGCTTGACGTCTCGTCATCCAATCTGGTCCCCTACGCCTACACTGAACTTCTCTGTTCCAGACTCTTGGAAACAGAGTTGGCAGTCAGCTGAGGTAAAGAACAAACACCTCATCACAGACCCCTGCAAGTGTCAACCTGGCTTTGACCTAGCACGTTATGATTGGGCCCTCCTCAATCGCTATCGAACAGGCCATGGCCGGTGCGCCACTATGTTCCATCGCTGGGGAGCCAGAGATGACCCGAACTGCCCCTGCGGTTACAGACAGACTATGACCCACATAGTCAACGACTGCCACCTCTCCAGATTCAAAGGAGGTCTCGAAACTTTACATCAGGCTCAACCTGATGCTGTTGACTGGCTACGGAAGAAGGGCAAACGCTAGAAGAAGAAGAAGAACCATAAGCCAAAGCTGAGCAGTGCTCTGTAAAGAAAAAAAAAAAAAAGGAGCAAAGCAATACAAACAGTGGTATACCTTACAGAATACATAGCTCACCATATGCAAGGACCTGGGTTCAAGCTCCAGGCAACTACTTGGGAGCACTTTAAGAATATGAAGGAGTGCTGCGGTTTCTCTCCTTCTCTCTATGATTAAAACATCTGTACCTTCTTTTCTGTGTTCCGGCTTTCTTTCTTTCTTTCTTTCTTTCTTTCTTTCTTTCTTTCTTTCTTTCTTTCTTTCTTTCTTTCTTTTTTCCTTCTCCCTCCACCAGAGTTATCAGTGGGGCCCTGTGCCTTCATGATTCTACTGTTCCCTGAAGTCCTTACTCTCTGTTTGCCTGCCTCCTTCCTTCCTTCCTTCCTTCCTTCCTTCCTTCCTTCTTTCTTTCCTTCCTTCCTTCCTTCCTTCCTTCCTTCCTTCCTTTCTTTTTTCCTTTCTTTCTTTTCTTTCTCCCTCTCTTTTCTTTCTCTTTCCTCCTTCCTCTTTTTATTTCACCTTCTCTTTTTCTTTTGATAAAGGGAGAGAAAGATAGGGAAAAGGGGAGGGGAGAAGACACCTGTAGTACTGCTCCACCACTTGTGAAATTTCCCCTCTGCTGGTGGAAACCAGGGAGGGAGGCTTGAGCCCAGGTCCTTGAGCATGGATGTGTGTGTTCTACCAGGTGTGTCACTACCTGGCCCTTGGTTCTGGCTACTATTACAACTTCTGAAAATTGTTGCAATGTATTCAAAGTAGTCACAGCCTGCCCAAACCACATAGCAAAAGGATTGCTTTCTGAATGACTACATGGTGCAAGGATCTTAGGCTAAGGGCTAAGTGGGGGGTGAGGGGAGCCCATAGGGTTACACTAACTTCCAGGAATTTTTATACCTCTTTGAGTGGATCAACCAGACACCGATGGCAGAGCAGAGGAGGGCTTGGTAAATGCCACAGGCTGGCTCAGTCAATTGGTGCCACTGGAGCTGAAAAGAATCCCTGTGAGTGCCACTGACCAGATGTGTCCCCTCCTGACCTGCAGTGGCTACTTCCAGTGGAGCATTTCTGTGAGGCTTTGAGGGAGCAAGTTGCCTCTATTATTTTTTTTTTTACCGCAGCACATGAAGAGCAAGGAATGGAGAGCAAATGCCAGAGCTCTGAACAGACCAGCCCCGGGTAGCTGTAACTCACATGATCCTCCTGTTATGCCACATAATGCTGAGAGATTTCTTCCCTATTCCTTCTAGAACAGCCAGTTCCTCCCCACTGGTAACAAGAGTTGCAGAAATCTGAGAGCCAAATTGTGGCTTATGAGCCCAGCAGAAGGAGAGAAGGGAGAGAGGGAATCACTTCATAAAGGGACTGGAGTTATCAGAAGAGGATTTACCTGAAATCTGTTCAAAGCCTTTGCACCCATGACCATAGGAAAGATGTCAACAGTAGCTGTAAACAGCTACTCCCCCCTGCTCCCCCACCCCCCATTTTTTTCCTGCTGTCTTTACCTGAGCATCTTCTGGGAACCAATATAGATGTTAAAGAGACACTTGAAAAGGAGTCAGAGTGAATGCAAGTGCCCTTCAAACAGGTAGCTCATGTCCCCACTTTATTTAAACTATCTCCCTTTCTTTTCTTTTCTTTCTTTTTTTTTTCTTTTTTTTTTACTAGAGCACCGCTCAGCTCTGGCTTATGGTGGTATAGGGGACTGAACCTGGGACTTTGGAGCCTCAGGCATGAGAGTCTCTTTGCATAACTATTATGCTATTTCCCCGCTTCCCTCTATCTCCTTGTCTATTAGTGAGGTAATACAATTTTATAAAAGTGTAAGATTTCAGAAGTATAGTTTCACATTCACAAATGGTCAGTGTACGTCACCACAAACTCCACCAAAGTTCTGTACCCCTTCTGTCCATACACACATAATGCTCACAAAGTCTAAGAGGCAGTTTGGTGTTTTGTTTGGGAGGTTTTTTGTTTGTTTGTTTGTTTTGTTTTGCTTTGTTTGTTTTTTGTTTTCCCAGAGCCCTACTCAGTTCTGACTTATTATAGTGATATTAAGTATTGAACTTGGACCGTGGGAGCCTCAGGCATGAAGTTTCTTTGCAGGGACATTATGCTATCTCCCTAGTTTGGTTACCATTGTTTTTTGCACACTGAGTGAAACCATTCAGTAGCTGGTTAGTTGTCCTTCATCTCTTATTTCACTAAGCATGGCACCTCCAGGCCCATCTATTTTATTCCGTGATGTTACCACTTTAAAATGTGATATTTGTCAGGCTGGGGTGAGAGCATAATGGTTCTGCAAAAGTTTCATGCCTGAGGCTCTGAGGTCTCAAGCTTCAATCCCCAGCATTATCATAAGCCAGAGTTGAGCAGGGCTCTGCTCTCTCTTTCTCTGTCTCTCTTTGTCTCTCATTGAAATATTGAGTTGTTGGAAAAGTCATGACAAATTTTTGCATAGAAAAACATGTCTACTCATGACCACAGAATGTGAGCTCAGATCTACAGGGATGCAGAGGTCACATAGGCTCCTAAGCTGAATATGGGCCCCAGACCAAATCAAATCAATGGGGTTTACAGTCATTGATATTTATACCCCTTTCCCATATTAGGGAGCTACCCTCTTCCCTGATCCAGCTTTCTGGTCCTTTTCCAGCCATGACATCATCTTCCCAGAAAATAACTTGGATCCACCTGCATATCAGATTTCAGGCTCAGGGAAAACAACAACAACAACAACAATAACAGCAACAAAAACTAGTAAAGGCACAAGCCCTTTGGAATATAACTAAAATAGGCCTACTAGCTATCTACAAAATGGAGGACCCCCCCTCAGCTCTTCATCTGCACTATTCCAGCCTTTAGGTTCATGATTAATCAACAATTTGTTTGGCTTTGTATGTTAACTCTTTTTTTAGCCACCAGGCTCCAGATGCTAGTATGATGCCAACCAGACTTCCCTGGACAGACAACCCCACTAATGTGTCCTGGAGCTCCACTACCCCAGAGATCCACCCTACTAGGGAAAGAGAGAGGCAGGCTCGGAGTATGGATTGACCTGTCAACGCCCATGTTCAGCAGGGAAGCAATTTCAGAAGCCAGACCTTCTACCTTCTGCATCCCACAATGACATTGGGTCCATACTCCCAGAGGGTTAAAGAATAGGAAAGCTACCAGGGGAAGGGATGGGATACGGAGATCTGGTGATGGGAATTGTGTGGAGTTGTACCCCTCTTATCCTATGGTTTTGTCAATGTTTCCTTTTTATAAATAAAAAGTAAATAAATAAATAAAAGAAGAACATGTCATGACTTTTCCAACAATCCAATAGGATATTAAAAAAAATAAAAAAGCAATCCTTCACAGGCTAGCAAAACAACATCATGATTATCCAGAGGTGGGCACTAAAAAGAAAATAAATAGGGGCCTGGAGATAGCTCACCCAGGAAATCACATGCTTTACAATGCAGTGAGCCCTTGCATTCAAGTTCTGTATCACAGAACGATGGCACCAGGGGCAGCTCCAGAGATGGTGGTGGAACAGTTTGGTGACTTCTCTTTCTTTCTTTCTTTTGAATATCTTATTTTATTTAAATCTTTTGTTGATTGACTGACTGGATAGAGACAGGAAATTGATAGTGGAGGGGACATAGTGAGGGAGACAGATGTGTACAGCCCTGCTTCTCCAGTCATGAAACCTTCCCCCTTCTCCCGTCCTCCGCAGGTTGGGAACAGGGACTTGAACCCAGGTCCTTGCCCATGGTAATGTGTGCACTTAGCCAGGTATGCCACTGCCTGCCCCCCTTTCTATTTGAAATGAAAAGAATAAATAAAAGTCATTGTGAGAGCTGTAGAAGTGTGCTTGTATGAGCACATCCTGTAGACCTTTCTATCTACTCCTCCCGAAAAGGGAGAGGGAGTTTGCAAAAGGGCAGTTTGCACCTGGCAGAACGCACACTTTACCATATATTTTATTATTATTATTATTATTTTATTATTATTATTTTTCTATGGATTGTACCCTCTGTTCTTGTATAACAGAAATAAATAACTACCCAAAGCTTCAAATCTGGAACTTTGGGAAGCCCAGTGTGGCTACATCTCTTACTCTCCTTTAGGAAGATAGCAAATAGTGCAACAGTAGCAACTGGTGGCCTCTACTTTTTATTAGCTATAAGATACAAAGGACTTCTAAAGCAGCTTACATTAGCAAAAAGCACAATGGTTTGTTTAAGAACACAAATGCTGTTTAAAGGGGGAATAAATGGGATAGAAAAATCCACATGATGGGGAGTTGGGCGGTAGCACAGCGGGTTAAGCGCAGGTGGCGCAAAGTGCAAGGACCGGTGTTAAGGATCCCCTGGTTTGAGCCCCCGGCTCCCCACCTGCAGGGGAGTCCCTTCACAGGTGGTGAAGCAGGTCTGCAGGTGTCTATCTTTCTCTCTCCCTCTCTGTCTTCCCTCCTCTCTCCATTTCTCTCTGTCCTATCCAACAATGATGAAATCAACAACAATAATAACCACAACAACAATAAAACAACAAGGGCAACAAAAGGGAATAAAGAAATAAATATTTTTAAAAAAGAGAAAAATCCACACGAGGCAGAGCCAGAGTCTCTTTTAGACTTAAGATTCTTTTGTTTTAGAATCTTCTCTCCTTTTTTTTTTTTTTTTTTTTTTACAAATTTTTAGTTATTATTTATTTGACAGAGACAGCTAGAAATCGAGAGGGAAGGGGGTGAAAGAGAGGGAGAGAGACAGAGAGACACCAGCGACACTGCTTCACCACTTGTGAAGCTTTCCCCCTGCAGGTGAGGACCAGGGGCTCGAACCCAGGTCTTTGCCCATTATAACATGTGTGCTCAACTAGTTGTACCACCACCTGGCCCCTAGGATCTTCTCTTAACTAACACTCCTAGGGGAAGCTCAGCAGATTTATGGCTGTAATGTCAGCAAGTCAAGTACCACTTCATTCACATGAGGTATTAAACTGGCTGTGGCCTGGAGCTCTGTCCCCCCCACCCCCCATTGGCCCACTGATACCTATCTGTGTCTGCCATGCAGAGTAATTGGGCCATGAGTTACATAAGCCCATGGTGGGATACAAGCCTGGCAGGCTGAGATATTTTTTTCTGGACGTTCCCCTACAACCATGTGCAAGGACCCAGGTTCAAGCTCCTGGTTCTCACCTTTCCGGGGAAGGGGGAGGAGCTTTCTTCCTGAGCAGTGAAGCAATGATGTGGGTTTCTTTCCTTCTCTCTTCTCCTCTATCTTCATCATCTTTCTCAACTTCTTTTTGCTTCTATGCTTCTATCAAAACTAACTAATTAAAAAAAAAAAAAAAAGGAGTAAAGCTAGCAGAAGCAGTGATCTCACAGGGGATTCCATGTGGCCTGAGGGAGAGTTTCAGTTCTCTGAGGAAGCATCAGGTCAGGTTACTGTCCCTGATTTGCTTTGAACCTTCCCAGACATCTCCCTGTAACTATGTACTAGAAATGCTTGAAGCCAAGCTTTTCTATCCTTGGAGATTCAGAATAGAAGTAAGTTGTATTTAGGAGTTCGGGGCCCCTGCCTAAAGGATAGCAGAGTAGGCAATGGTGTCCTTTTCAACACTGCTCATTACAGGGCTGTCAACGACAACTGAGCACAGAAGAGCAGACCTACAGTCACATCCTGCCCTGAGGGGAGGAACTTTAAAGGTTACCATCCTTCCTATTATGTTCCTCTATGTCATTGACAGATCCAGCTTCTACTTCAATTCTTCCTACAACAGGACTGTCTCAACCTCATTATTAGAACAGGGGTCGGCAAACATCTCTCGTTTGATATTTTTACATCATTTTATTAGGGAAATAATTATTTACAGGAAAGTTATTGCCACAGATGCAGCTTTTATCTCTTTATGTCAGATGTTTGCACACCACTCCTGCTACCAACTCAAGTCCTCCACGACCATTGTGCATTGCGTCCCCAAGGCCCTCTCTCTATTCTCCTTCCCCTCACAAGTCCTTGACTTGGCTGCCACAAAACATACCTGGTCCAGGTTTCTCCCTGTGTTTTCTCTTTCTACCCTTGTTTCTCTTCCCATCCTCCCTTCTTTCCTTCCTTCTCTTTCTCTCTTCCTTCCTTCCTTCCTTTCCTTCTTTCTTTCTTTCTTTCTTTCTTTCTTTCTTTCTTTCTTTCTTTCTTTCTTTCTTTCTCCTCCTCCTTCCTCTACTTCTTCTAGCTGGGAGGTTAATGGTTTACAGTACAGTTGCTAGTATGTGGGTATAATTTCTCATGATAGGTGTTTTCAAAACACTCTTACCCCGAACCTATATCCTTTTCATTAGCTATTTTTGTTTCTTAAGTTCCACCTATATAATTAATTATTATTTATTTAATTTTAATTATTGGATTTTTTTCTTCTTTCTTTCTTTTTTTTCTCTTTATTTTGATATGTCAGAGAGAAATTGAGAGAGGACATTGCATTGTGGTAGAGTGTGGTAGGGATGGAAGGGCAGAAATTTCCTCAGGGTTTATGACTTAGTATATATAGGTTGGAATATGGCTAGAAGAAAATGGTTATCTACAAAATGGATGCACTGGAGCTGATTATGCTTAGCAAAATAAGAGATGAAAGACAACTACCAGATGGTTTCACTCATATGCGGAATCTAGAGGTTTGATTCAGAAGAGCTTAGTGAAAAAAATATAAATAAATAACAACAACAACAAAACCCCCAGAAGTCACACCTATGGACATCTAATCTTTGACAAAGGTGCCCAGACTATTAAATGGGGGAAAGCAGAATCTCTTCAACAAATGGTGTTGGAAAAAAATGGGTTGAAACATGCAGAAGAATGAAACTGAACCACTGTATTTCACCAAACACAAAAATAAATTCTAAGTGGATCAAGGACTTGGATGGTAGACCAGAAACGATCAGATACTTAGAGGAAAATATTGGCAGAACTCTTTTCCATATAAATTTTAAACATTTTCAATGAAATGAATCCAATTACAAAGAAGACTAAGGCAAGCATAAACTAATGGGACTACATCAAATTAAAAAGCTTCCACTCAGCAAATGAAACCACTACCTAAACAAAGAGACACCCCCCACACACAGAACGGGAGAAGATCTTTAAATACCATACATCAGGCAGGAGTTTAATAACCAAAATATATAAAGAGCTTACCAAACTCAACAACAAGAAAACAAATGACCCCATCCAAAAATGGGGAGAGGACATGGACAGGCTGTTTACTACAGAAGAGATCCAAAAGGCCAAGAAACACATGAAAAAATGTTCCAAGTCTTTGATTGTCAGAGGAATACAAATAAAGACAACAATGAGATACCACTTCAAAAAAGAAAAACAAACATCAGGAGCAAACTCTAAAACTTGTGAGAAGTGTGGGATAGTATGCCAACTCCCCCTGGCTTCTGCTTAACCATATGCCTATATAGGGATAGATTTAATCCCATTCAAAGCTTTGGTCTATTTACATAAATCACTTTTACATTTACATAAAGCACTCCAGGGCATTGGTGGTTCAGTGATAGGATTCTCGCCTGCTCTGCCCCCTCCTTGTCACACTCTGATTTTCACCAGTCACTTTTCTCTCCACCCTCTCTATGTCACATCCTGTTTCCACCCTACTTGGCAAGTATATATAAAGACAGCATTGTGAGTTTTAGGGTACTTGAGTTTAGCTTAGCTCATCTTAGATTGTGCTGCGTCCTGCATGAATAAAGAGATACTGCCTACAGCTCAACCATGAGTCCCTGGTTGTCTGTTACACGCCCGTGAAGCCAGCCCGGCGAAAACAACCTAGCCCGGTGAAAACAACAAGAAGCATGGTGGTTATCTCTGGGGGGGGGGGTACAGAACTTTGGTAGTGGGTGTGGTGTCGAACAATACCCTGTAATCTTGTCATCTTATACCATACTATTAATAGCAAAACCAATTTTAAATAAAATGGTCATGTAAAAACAATCCAGAAAGAAACTTGCTTTGTGCCATTCTTCTGATTACAGGCTGGGGACCTTGGACAAGAAAATATCAGAATCTAATACCTGAGCCAGTTTATGAAAATCACTATGCAGCAGGCTCTTTTGCCGTAACCTTTTTAATATTCTGTAAGCTAATTAATATTCTGAATATTAATATTTAATATTAATTAATATTCTGAATATTAATATTTAATGTTCTGGAAGCCACCTCTCCCTGCCAAATTAATGAGGTGGATAACAGGCCACCAGAGAGAATGACTGCCCAATCAAATGATGACCAACAAGAACACACAATCGGAAGAACAGAAAGGTCATAAGTCACACAGATTGTTACTGTCTTTCCCTGTGTGCACAGCAGCACTGCCATTCTGTCATCTCCTTGTGATGGATTGTGAGAAGAATCTGAAAAGGCACCACATGAATCCGCTCTGCAAACAATGATGACAATCAAAACTGGAAATGGTACGTAGGTAAGCCATTTTCCTCAGTGTGCAGCTCTCTTCCTCGCCTGTGAGGACCCAGGGCCCACTTGTGGTTTTCATAGCCCTTCACATGCTCAGCCTTTGAAAACTGTAATGTGTAAGGGTGTGTCGAGGGGTGGGCACAGCTATACTCTTTGCAATTCAGATGTCTAATCCAGCCTGGAGCACTGCCCCTCCTCTCCCTTCCCTCTGCTCATCTGCAGCCTGAGTTCACCACCACCACCAGCACCACCACAATCTAATGTATCCTCCCCTCCAAGGGATAAAAATATAGCCCCAGAGCCCTGAAAAATTCAAGAGCTCTCCCAAGGGCTTTCCTCTTTCTCTCAGAAAACAGAGACATTCTTTTGGTCACTATGCAATTGAAAGGTGGAAATGGAAACTGTGGTTTGGATTTTCATCTTCAATGGGCCTCTTCCTAAGAGTGCAACCTTCATTCCATTTTCTCATCTGGAAAAAAAATGACTGCTCTTGCTTTGGGCACTAGGTTTTGTGGCAGATCTAAGGTGTAAGTCTGTGAGGGTGCTGTGGGTATGAGGACCAGCCCCTCAAATGTAAAGTGCTGTTAGGACTGGTATCTGGCAGAGAGGTGAAAAAGCCAACAGGGAGGTAATAGAAATAGTGAACCGTGTCTATGTAGATTTGGAAAGTAATGCTTTCAGCTAGATTTTCCTGTTTATAAAAGCACATCTCCCCTCCCCCTTTATAAAACAGAGAGACCCTAGCACCACTCTGCCATATGTGGTACCATATGGCAGAGTTTGATCCTCAAGATAAAACCCAGGTCTTCATATTTGCCAGGAATGCACACCACACACTAGACTCTCTTGTCACAAGTGAAAGATCCTTTCATTTGTTTTCTTCTGTGATGGGCTTACTTATGAGATTCCATCATTTCCTGGTAGGCTCCCTTGCCCCCTGCCCCTATTCTATTTATTTCAGCTAGAGAGACAGAAAGGGGGGGAGACACCACAGCACATGATCCTCTGGCTTTGTGTCATTCCTACCATACTGGGCTCAAACCTGGGCTGAATGAACTGTTAGGGCAAGTTATCTTTGTCCCTCATTTTTTTTTTTCCTGAATAAAATCACTCAGAGACTCAGTTTTTCAAGTTTCTTTGGGTGACAGAAGATGTAAGAAAAGTGTCTTAACTCCTTAATGGCCTCTGAGGGAACAATGGAGAAGGTACATTCTCTTTATTATCTGAAAGAATCTTGTTTGTTGAGTTTATTTTGTTTTATTTTTTCATGTTGTTGTTCTCACATATATTGAAAATATTTTTTGAATTGCCATTCTTTAGAGATCAAGATAAACATTCATATTCACAAAATATTTGCAAATTTGATGTGTTTTCCATGGATGTTAAAAAATAAAACAAATAAATGCAGACAAAACTAATTTGGCTACCCTCTCCCCATAAAAGTGTGACTCAGCTTATTTTGTGATACTAATCTGACTGGGATTATATATTTATGCTCTCAGACTGGACATAATACTTAAGCTGATTTCCCAGGATATACATATGGAAAAATCACTGACCAATTCCTTGTAATTTAAAGAAGTTTTAAGTGCTTATTGTGAAATCTAAGTAGTCCCTGCCTACTCACTATATAAACCACTTGGATAGTCTCTCCGTTTCACCTCATGATTTGGTTTCTCTTTTTAGTACACACATAGTTAGCTTTTCCACATAGTTAGCTTTTCCTAATTATTGTTTAAGCCATTCATTCATCTTAGCTATTTCTAAATCTCTCAACTTTGGATACTTCATTATTATTATTATTATTACAACCCTTCTCAATTTGAAGTGTTCATCACTTTAATCGTTTCTGAAAATGGAGTCTGACTTGGCTAGTGATACAACTCTACTAAATTCATCCCTTCTATTCTGTGAGAATCCTACTTCTGTGCGGAGTGACCATCCTTCTAATTGTACTGTATTTGCTCTCTGTTATGACTCTTCTCACTGCTTGCACCTTGTTAGCAAGTAATTCACGGAGTTCAGCTGTGCTGTTGCTGCCAGATGAGGTCAGCTGGGTTGGCTCACTGTGAGAAATGATGGTGAATGGGATCAGAGAGCTGAGAGGAACAGGGCTTTGGAAATGGGTACATGTTCTTGTCATAGTCCAGAAAAGAGCCAAGGAAAAAGACATTAGATAGTGACAGTTAAGAGCCAATACAGTTCAACAAAAAGAAAAAGAACAACCCAATTAAAAAATGGGGGGGGGGGGGTCGGGCGGTGGCGCAGTGGGTTAAGCGCATGTGGCGCAAAGCGCAGGGACCGGCGTAAGGATCCCGGTTCGAGCCCCCGGCTCCCCACCTGCAGGGGAGTCGCTTCACAGGCGGTGAAGCAGGTCTGCAGGTGTCTATCTTTCTCTCTCCTTCTCTGTCTTCCCCTCCTCTCTCCATTTCTCTCTGTCCTATCCAACAACGAATTGCATCAACAAGGGCAATAGTAACCACAATGAAGCTACAACAAGGGCAACAAAAGGGGAAAAAAAATGGCCTCCAGGAGCGGTGGATTCATGGTGCAGGCACCGAGCCCAGCAATAACCCTGGAGGAGGAAAAAAAAAAATGGGAAGAAGATATGAATAGATGGTTCTCTAAAGAAAAGATACACATGGCCCACAGACATATCTGGAAATGTTCTAACTTATCAGAGAAATACTGATTAAAACCACATTGAGATTCTACTTCACACCTGTGAGAATGGGCTCCATTAATAAAACAGGAGAAGGTAAGTGTCAGAGAGGATGTAGAGAGAGAGAGAGGATATGGGGATATAAACTGGTACAACCACTATGCAGAACAGTAGGGAGACTCCTTACAAAAAAGTAGAAATTGAAATGCCATACAACCCAACAATCCTACTACTAGCCACATACCCAAGAACAGTAACACTGATTAGAAGAGATATAGGCACCCCATGTTTATAGTAGCTTTATTCACAATAGCAAAAACTTGGAAACAACCAAAATGTCCTTCAACAGACAACTGTATAAAAAAAGTTATGGGACATACACTCAAGAGAGTATTATGCAGCAATAAAAAGGGATGATGTATTCTTTGGGATAAAGTGGGTGAAACTGGAGAAAATTATGCTCAGTGAAGCAAGTAAGAAGGTGAAGGGCAACTACAGAATGGTTTCACTCATACATGGAACATAAACAATTGAACATGCAAATGTAAAAAATGTAAAAAGAAAAAGTCAACGAATTATCAAGACTGGGAGAACTATACTGGTTATCTATGAGTGCAGGGGTGGAGACACAAACCTTTGTGTGATGGGAGTGATGAAATAAATAAATAAATAAATGTGACAGTTCGATTCATTGGGGGGGCTGGGTGGTGGCTACCTGGTTGAGCACACATGTTACAATGTGCAAGGACTTGGGTTCAAGCCCCTGGTCCCCATTTGCTGGAGTAAAGCTTTGTAAGTGGTGAAGCAGTGTTGAAGGTGTCTCTCTGTCTTTCTCCCCCCTCTATCACTCTCTTCCCTTTTGATTTCTGGATGTCTCTATTCAATAAAGGCAATTTTTAAAAATCTAAGTGTTAAAAAAGATTTATTGGGAAGAGGAAAGCAAAAGTACACACTCAGAGAGGAGTACAGGCAGATTCCAGATTAAATCGTGTGTTGCTATTTTTAAGCAGGTCATATGGGGCCTGTCTGAGGTAGGCTGATTTTCCCAAGGGAAGTTGTGAATAGGTTGGTCCAGAAGGTGATACCGTACATATAGCATTGAACTCTCAAGCGTGAAGTCCTGAGTTCAATCCCATGCTGCACACATACCAGAGTGATACTCTGGTTCTCTTTCTCTCATTAATAAATAAACAAAATCCAAGTACATTAAAAATAAAAAATAAAATAAAAATAACAATAAAAAATACATTAGGGGGCTGGGATAACAGGAAATTTCTTAGAAAAGTTAGACTTCTTTCCAAAAGAAAAATGAAACTATTGGGACTACCTCAGACTGAAAAGTTTCTGCACAGCAAAAGAAAAAAAAATCAGCAAAGCAGAAAAACACCTTATAGCATGGGAAAAAAAATTACCTGCCACACACTGGACAAAGGGCTAGTAATAAGATATATAAAGAACTCAGAAAATTCAGTACCAAAAGCACATTTTTAAAAAATGGAGGGAAAGAACTGAACAGACACTTGTCCAAAGAAGATGTTCAGATGGTCAACAGGTATGTGAAAAAGTGCTCAGAAATCACTGATTGTCCTGTGAGAATGTGAGACATCAGAAAAGGTAACAGCAGCAAATGCTGGAGAGGGTGTGGGGTCAAAGGAACCCTCCTGCACTGCTGGTGGGAATGTCAATTGGTCCAACCTCTGTGGAGAACAGTCTGGAGAACTCTCCAAAGGCTAGAAATGGACCTACCCTATGACCCCGCAATTCCTCTCCTGGGGATATATCCTAAGGAACCCAACACATCCATCCAAAAATATCTGTGTACACATATGTTCTTGGCAGCACAATTTGTAATAGCCAAAACCTGGAAGCAACTCAGGTGTCCAACAACAGATAAGTGGCTGAGCAAGTTGTGGTATATATACACAATGGAATACTACTCAGCTGTAAAAAATGGTGACGTCACCATTTTCATCCGATCTTGGATGGACCTTGAAAAATTCATGTTAAGTGAAATAAGTCAGAAACAGAAGGATGAATATGGGATGATCTCACTCTCAGGCAGAAGTTGAAAAACAAGAGCAGAAACGAAAATACAAGTAGAACCTGAAATGTAATTGGCATATCGCACCAAAGTAAAAGACTCTGGGGTGGGTGGGTGGGGAGAATACAGGTCCATGAAGGATGATAAATGACATAGTGGAGGTTGTATTGTTAAATGGGAAACTGGGGAATGTTATGCATGTACAAACTATTGTATTTACTGTTGAATGTAAAACATTAATTCCCCAATAAAGAAATAAATTTAATTAAAAAAAAGAGTAAGAAAAAAAGGAAAGAAATCACTGATTGTTAGAGCAATGCCAGTCAAGATAACAATGAGTTCCTATCTCACCCTTGTGAGAATGGTCTGCATCAAAAAGCACAGAAACAAGTGTTGGTGAAGACCTGGAAAGAAGGGAACCCTTCTGTGCTGTTGGTGGGAATGTTTATAAATTGGTACAGACACTGATGGAAGACAGTTTGGAGATTCTTGAAACTGTTAAAAATCAACCTACAATATCACTCAGCAATTCCTCTCCTGGGCATCTATCCAAAGAACACTTACCTGAAAAGACCTATGGGTACTCATGTTTCTGGCAATGCTATATGCAATAGCCAACATTTGGAAACAATCCGAGTGTCAAACAACAGTTGACTGGTCAAAGAAATTGTGGCATATATACACAGTGGAATATTACACAGCTACAAGAAAAAAAATGTTGTATTCGGGAGTCGGGCGGTAGCGCAGTGGGTTAAGTGCAGGTGGTGCAAAAGTGCAAGGACCGGCGTAAGGACCGGCTTAAGGAGACGGGTTCAAGCCCCTAGCTCCCCACCTGCAGGGGAGTCCCTTCACAGGTGGTGAAGTAGGTCTGCAGGTGTCTCTCCTTTATCTCCTTCTCTCTGTCTTCCCCTCCTCTCTCCATTTCTCTCTGTCCTATCCAACAACAGTGACATCAATAATAACTTCAACAATAAAACAACAAGGGCAATAAAAGGAAATAAATAAATATTAAAACATTTTTTAAAATGTCGTATTCAGTTTTGCTACAACATGGATGGAGTTATAAAGAATTATACTAAGTGAGATAATCCAGAGAGAGAAGGATGAATACTAAATGATCCCTCTCAGAGATGAGATCTAAGAAAGAAAGCAAAAGAAAATACAGGGTGAACCCTTTTCAGTTTTAATAAAAACATTCATTTTATGGAGGGAGAAAAGACTGATTAAAAAATTGGATGGTTCTTCAGATCCTCTGATACTCTTTTTATTGTATTTTGAGGTTAATTCATTCATAAAAGGGGATGAGTTGCAACTGTAGCATGGTTTAGATTATCTTTATTCAAATATATATATATATATTTCAATAAAAAATGTGGAGTTGGTGGCAGGGGGGAGTGGGTAGTAATGCAGCAGGTTAAGCTCACATGGTGTGAAGTGCAAAGACCAGAATAAGGATCCCAGTTCGAGCCCCCAGCTACCTACCTGGAGGAGGGGTCGCTTCACAAATGGTGAAGCAGGTCTTCAGGTGTCTATGTTTCTTTCCCTTCTATGTCTTCCCAAACCGTCTCGATTTCTCTCTGTCCTATCCAACAACAACAAGGGCAACAAAATGAGGAAAATGGCCTCCAGGCACAGTGAATTCATAGTTCAGGCACTGAGTCCCAGCGATAACCCTGGAGGCAAAAAAAAAAAAAGTGGAGCAGGTCTGGAAAATAGCTCGTCCAATAGAGTGCACACTTTACCATGTACCAGGATCCTGGTTCCGCCCAGCGCCACCACATGGGAGCACCATATAGAAAAGAGCAAGTGGTGAGACAGTGTTGTGTTGTCTCTGTACCATCACTTCTTTTTTCTTTCTTTCTTTCTAATTTTTTATTCGTGATTTAAATTTTTTATTCTTATGATTTACAAAATCATAAGATAATAGGGGTACAATTCCATATAGTTCCCACAGCCAGAGTTCTATGTCCCCGTGCCTTCCATTGGAAACTGCAGTAGTTCTCCCATGGTCACAGCTACGGATTGGCTTTATATCTGCAACTATCTATATCTAGATATAATTTTGCACATTTTTCTACATTCCTACCCTCATTTCCTTTTTAAGTCACACCTATGCTTATTACTACTTCCTTTTTAAAAATTGTTTTTGTTATCTTTATTGGATAGAGACAGCTAGAAATCAAGACGGGAGGGAGTGATAGGGAGAGAGACAGAGACACCTGCAGCCCTGCTTCACCACTCGTAACGCTTTCCCCCTGCAGGTGGGGACCTGGGGCTCGAACCCTGGGTCCTTGTGCCTTGTAATGCATGCGCTCAACCAGGTGCGCCACCACCTGGCCCCCTTATTACTACTTTCAAGTGCCCTCCCTTTTCTCCTCTTCTGATAAAGGAAACAGTGCCTGGCTTACTCTGGTGTTTTCCATATTCACTTCCCTTTCAGTGATGATACAAAAACAAGATTCCTGGTGACAAATGCTTTGGATGCCGGAGGAATTAGGATTCAGAGCCCTCAGGCTATCTTCTCTTATCCTTTACGCTTCTGGGAGTATGGACCAAAGTTCTTTTTGGGGTGTATCTTTAGTATGGGGAGGGGTGAAGAGGGTGGCTTCTTGGTGCATAATGAAGGGAAAGGACCTGAACTGGGGTGGGGGAGAGAGTATTGCAGACACTTGTCACAGGAAAGAGAGACTGGACCTGTGTGCTAACAACTGTGCTGTAAATCATTATGACCAATACAATATTTTTTAAAGGTTCCCAGGTTTGGAAAGCTGCTGGGGGGAGGGGCTCAGCTCCACATTGTCTGGTAGGCTTGTCTCCTGTCATGTGAAGGACCTTCCACTGGTTTCCAGATGTGTAGGTGGGGGGACTGTGGAAGTGTCCATTTCCAGGCCTGCAGGCTGGGGGAGGTCTGTACCAACCCTTTACTGCTGTGTTACACTGTCATGGACAACAGAGCACGTAGGGCACCTGCTTGGGAAGGTCAGCGGCCTTGGCTCTGGGGACCTTTGGGACCACAGTGACTCTGAGCTGGGCTCTTGTTCAGGCTCTGCTGGGAAGTAGAGAGAACTCCCAGCTCCAGTTGACACTGTCCCATGCTCATCAGAAAGTTTAAGATGGAAGCTATATACATAATTTTGAGTGTTTTTAAAAAATTTTTTTTTAATTTTTATTGTATATGTAAAGAAAAATTGAGAGAATGGCAGGGAAAGAGACAGAGAGACACCTGCAGCCCTGCTTCACCACTTGTGAAGCTTTCCCTTTGCAGGTGGGGACCAGGGCCTTGAACCTGGGCCCTTGCACATTGTCATGTGTGAGCTTAACTAGGTGTGCCACCACCTGGTCCCAATTTTGAGTGTCTTCGTAGTCACTGGGAAGACATAAAAAGCAACAGATGAGATGTATTTTAATAATATATTTCCTTTGAACTATTATGTACAAAATATTATCATTTCAGCATGTAATAAATATGAAAACTGTCACCAAGACATTTTTCTTTTGCATTTTTAAAGTACTAAGTCTCTGAAATCAGGTATGTATTTACACTTACAGCATATCTTAATTCATATGCAAAGTTTTCATCACATATATTTGATCTATGTTCAGGTTTCATAAGATTTTACAGCTAAAAATATATTTTCACACCCAAGATGTTCCAAATATACTTCAGAGTTTTTCCAGTAACTAGACTGGGTATTGGTTTCTAAATGTAACTTTAAAAAGTTAAATTCAATTGAAGTTTAGAACTTATATTTTAGTTCTTTGGTTACGTTCACTACATTTCAGGGGCTTAATTTTTATTTTTATTTCCTTTTTAAAAACTTAATCAGAGCACTGCTTTGCTTTAATGGTGGTGTTAAGATATATATATATATATATATATATATATATATATATATATATATATATATATTCTTGGAGCAGGTGGATGTAGGTAAATAGTTAATTTGAGCTACAGAAATTTTTTTTTCAAAAATGGGAGCTAGTCCCTGCCCTAATCCAACTTTCTAGCCCTTTTTCTGTACTCTGACACCATTCTCTCAGACAATACTCTGATCCAACCTCAGGCTAGCTACCAAACTCAGGCAAAACTACCATAGTTGTGTGCCCCCAGAAACATGCCTAAAATAAATTTCCTAGCTTTCTTCTACCCTAAAATTCTTAATCTCATCCACTCTAATCCTATTTTTTGGTCCTGTTCATTAACCAGCTTGTCTGAACTTGGGTCATGTCACCTTCCAGACACCAGGTTTCAGATGCTACCATGACTCCACCCCAACTTCTCTAGGCATATGACCTCACCAGTATGTCCTGGATCCTTGAAACTCCAGAGCTCTGGTCCACTAGGGAAAGATAGAAACAGGCTGGGGGTATTGATCGACCTGTAAATGCCCATGTTCAGTAGAGAAGCAATTACAGAAGCCAGAACTTCTACCTTCTGCTCTCCCAAAACAATCTCATCCCATACTCCCAGTGGGGAAGAAGTGATAGGATGAAACTAAGAGGACTCTGCACTCAGCTCCATCAGCACCCAGAGAGAGAGAAGGAAAAGAAGAGGGACATATGGAGGTAGTTATGTTGTCATAAGTTGCTGGGAAATTGTGCAGATGCAGTCACATCTGCCATGTTGTCCCCTCAGGCTACTGCTAGTTCCCGCGAGAGTTGGGACATTCTCGGAGTGCCTGTTCAGCCATGTTGTGCCCTCAGGGCATTGTCTAGATCCCCGCGATATCTGGAGAGCTTTGGTCACTCCTCCCCCCTCCCATTCTCACGAGAGTTATCATCCTATCCTGCAGTGCTATGGTTACTCCTCCCCCTTCCCATTCTCGCGAAAGCTACTCCTATAAAAACCCTTCGTTTTCCGCACCTCCTCCATCTCTTGCCAGCGCTTCACTCCGATGTTCAGACGCAGGAAAGGTTACTGCGTGAGGCGGCCATTTTCACTACCTCCACGTGGCCCAACCTGCTTCTCTAGCACCCAACTCTGAGGTGCCAGCGCAAACAAAGATTTGTGTTTCCTCTTCACTCCGGACCCCCTCTCTCTTCTCCACGGCCCGCGCACAACAACATCTGGCTCAACAACAATAAGTGACTTGGAGGGGAAGAGAGAATTGACTCAGAAAAAAGAGGGGGGCAATTATGTATAAATGTGGGCGGATAGTGGTAGAAATAATGGTTGGCCCATGTCTACAACCTTAGGGGAACTGTGGTGGATTGCAGTGGGTAGAGTGAAGATTCAGAACTCTGGTGGTGGGAATGGTGTGGATTCAAACCCTCTGTTGACATGTAGTTCTGTAATATAAAAATAAATAAATAATTAAAAAGAGAAATGAACTTGGGAACTCAGCCTCAGGCATGAAAGTCTATTGTATAACCCCAGTGCTATCTTCTTGGTTCTGGAGATGGATATTTTATTTTATTTTATTATTTATTGAATAGAGACAATGAGAAACTGAGAGGGAAAAGGGAAATAGGGAGAGGGAGAGAGAGAGACAGAGAGAGGGCGCCATTTGTAGCACTACTCTACCATTCATGAGGATTCCCCCCTGAGGTGAGGTCCAGAGGTTTGAACCCGGTTCCTTGTGCACTGGAACGTGTGTTCAACATGGTGCACCACTGCCTGGCCTCGGGGTTTCATTTCTGTGTGACTTGTGGCTACAGTATTGGATACACAATCAGCTCCTAACATCATTTCTGGCCAATCCTAAGTTTATTTTATTTTTTAATATTTATTTTATTTTAATGAGAGACGGACACCATATAATAGTAGAGAGACACCATAACACTGCTCAGGTCTGGCTTATGGTGATGCTGGGGGATTTAACCTGGGACTTTGGAGCCCTAGGCAGGAAAGTCTTTTTGCATAACCATTATGTCCAATCTTGGGTTTATATAATGTTAATGTTTCCTAAGAACCAGCAGAACTTAAAAACAATATTATGAGAATAAGACACGAGGTGATCCTTCAATAGCTCAGTTGGTAAAGCAGAGGACTGTAGGAACAAGATGTAACTCAGAATAAGACACAGTTTTAGAGTAAAGTTGCCTAGGTTTGAATTCCAGCTTTGCTACTTTTTAATTATATGAAAATTGCTTTACCTCCTATGTCTCTTGTAACTCATCTATAAGACAGAGATGAGGGAGAGAGGGCAGGGGGAAGGTAGCATAGTTGTTATGCAAAGAGACATTCACGCCTGAGAATCCAGGTCCCAGTTATAGCCCACACACCACACACAAGCACAACAATGCTTGATAAGGAGATAGATAGACAGAGAAAGAGAGAGAGAGATTTCCATTTTATTTTTATAGTGAGGACTAAATAGGATAATTACTTAACTTATAATGAGCTGTGAATAAAGATATTATTGCTTCAGAGTTTAAAAACTGTTTCATATTTCATTCTTTTATGCATTCCTTACTGAAACTTTGTTAGAAAAGGAGATAATTACTTTGGTGCCCTACTTACAATTTGGTCAGGTCCTGCTTTTAGTTTCTCTTTCAGATCTTCTTCCTCAACTTCTGTTGATGAGTGGGATCATCCCATACTCATCTTTATCTTTCTGACTTAACTCACTTAACATAATTCCTTCTAGCTCTGTCCAAGATGGCTCAGCGAAGGTGGGTTCATTGTTCTTGATAGCTGCATAGTATTCCATTGTGTATATATACCACAGCTTTCTCAGCCACTCATCTGTTGTTGGGCACCTGGGTTGCTTCCAGGTTTTAGCTATTATGAATTGTGCTGCTATGAACATAGGAATACACACCTCTTTTTGGTAAAAACCCTGTGGTGAGGAGTAGACATGCAGCTTCCTGGGACAGTGGGGGGTGGGAGTGGGTGGGAGGGATGGGTCACAGTCTTTTGGTGGTGGGAATGGTGTTTATGTACACTCCTAGTAAAATGTAGTCATATAAATCACTAGTTAATTAATACGAGAGAGGGAAAATAAATTGTATGTCTCGAAGTTTTTCAAAACACAAACTGAATCTTTTCAATATATAGGTTGTGTAACTGATATGCAGACTCTCTCAAAAGCCTAGACCAAGTAGATCAGAAGCAACCAATAGCACAGCTATATACAAGATACTGGGTACTATACAGCAAACCCTAACAAAAGACTTTTCAAAGTTAACCCAATTACCAAACAATGTGATGATAACATTAACTATCCATTGTCTTTTTGAACCCTAAGACAGTAGGAGCCTCACATCTCCACTATAGAGCCTCTACTTCCCCCAGTCCTGGAACCCTTGGATAGGGCCCACTTTCCCGTATGCCTCTCCCAATCCATATCAAATAATATTGCATCTGCCGATCACAACCTAACCAACACAACGACTGCCATCTCAGCATGCTTCACTTCAGACTGTGTCCAGAGATTTCACGTGTGGAATGACAACCCTTCAACTTCATTACTCGGGTGAGACCTTTCCTTTCATAGTATACTCTAATTTCACCTCAGGTGGTTCACTTTCTAACAAAGTCCCAAAACCTAGATATACACCAGTTTCTGTGAGAGAGCATATGTTCACATGTATCTGTAAACTACTGCAAAATATATGCCTGAAAGCAGAAGTGCACTAGAGTTTGCAGTGAGTACCCCCCTAACCCTTCCTCTCCTCTATTCCAAGCTTTGGGTCCATGATTGCTCAACAATTTGTTTGGCTTCGTATGTTAACTGTCTTTTCAGTCACCAGGTTCCAGATGTCATCAGGATGCCGGCCAGGCTTCCCTAGACTGAAGACCCCACCAATGTGTCCTGGAGCTCCGCTTCCCCAGAGCCCCACCCTACTAGGGAAAGAGAGAGGCAGACTGGGAGTATGGACCGACCAGTCAACGCCCATGTTCAGCGGGGAAGCAATTACAGAAGCCAGACCTTCTACCTTCTGCAACCCACAATGACCTTGGGTCCATGCTCCCAGAGGGATAGAGAATGGGAAAGCTATCAGGGGAGGGGGTGGGAAATGGAGATTGGGTGGTGGGAATTGTGTGGAATTGTACCCCTCCTACCCTATGGTTTTGTTAATTAATCCTTTCTTAAATAAAAAAATAAAAAAGAATCTAAAAAAAAAGAAAAAAAAAGGAGATAATTATGTTTTCTTAAGTTTATTTTATTTTTTTATTTTTACCAGAACACTGCTCAGCTCTGGCTTATGGTGGTAAGGGGGATTGAACCTGGGACTTTGGAGCCTCAGGTTTGAGAACCCTTTGCATAACGATTGTGCTATTTACCCTCGCAGAAAATAATTATGATTCCTTTGTAGCAAAGAGTTTGGGGATGAATGAAGTTCAGCTGAGTGGTACCTGAGACAGATATTGTTTCTCCAGGCTTCACAATTAATAGCTATGCTCTGTCGATTATCTTACACTGGCTTTAAGGATGAGGCCTGATTGAAAAAGTGTAGAGAGCAGACTGCAGTCAATATTAGGGATTCAGCTTTTACATTTCTCAGTAAGTATTTATCTTTTCACATTCCCAAATACTTAGAAAGGTAAAGTCTTGATTATTAATGCATATCAGTACAGCACATTGTTGTGAACCAACAGAAGATCATATTAAGAGAGTGTATCTGGTATTTAACTTTCGAGTTCCTATATCATATATTAAAGAGTATATGCACAAGGTGATTTTTGCTCTAATTGTCTCATGCAGTCTGAGACAATGAAGTCCCCTTGTGTCTTTCCATTAAGACACAAAGAGAACTTACTCGTGCTGCTAACTTTTAGGACCTGTTTTTGTTTTTTCCTTCCTTTTGATGGCTTGTCAAAAATAGGTGCCTGTCCCCAGGTGTCATTACACTCCATCTTGACAATCTGCTGCTTGTCAAGGCAGCACAATAGTCCTTTGTGTGGATGTCCCGGAGTGCAGGGCACTGCTGAGTGGATTATACAACTTGTGAAATATCTGATTGAACTTGGACGGCATCACCCTCTCTCAATGAATCAAGCTACTGTAAATCAAAGTTTTGCTCTGCCAGTGGTCTCTCAACTTTCAATACGTTTTGATTTAAGGGTCTTCGGTCTGTGATCATCTCATATTTCATGAGACGGTATCTTGTGAGTACAGGGAAAGAAGGAACAAAAACAATAAGAGGAGAAAGTCCTGAGGCACACATGTAAGAGAGGTTGGAATAATCTGCATCTGGTGTTGTGCTGTTATTTATAAAGGCAGGCTAAACACTGTAACGGTACTCTGCCTGGTTGTAGTGACTTTCAATGCTGCCTGTCCCAGGGATGTTTGGGGGTAATGGTCATAGAAAGTTTGATGTCACAAAGAATCCTGTCAATAAAATGCATTCACTGTTCTTTATGTAGCAGCAATGATCTTTAATCTATGAGAATATTTAGGATTTAATTAATATTTAGTATTTTTTCCTATAACCAGGGGAATAAAAGCTGACCTGATTTAGTCTTTCTATGCAGACTGATACTAAATAACAAGAATATTCTAAGGTTTTTCTTATTATTATCAAGAAACATGTACTTTTTGCATAATAGCATGGAAATGATAATACAAGTACCATAAGTGTCCTCACTAAAGATCACCATTCTTACCATCTCATGTATTTTATTCCAGCTTTTATATGCATATATTTCACAACCTGGCTGTGATTGTATCATATACAGCTTTATATCCTACTTTTTTTTTTTTTACTTTTAACACTATATATTTTTATGTGTTATTAGGTTAAACATTGGTTAGAATATCATAAATAATTTACTCTACTACCCATATTGGGAACCTTTACCCAAGTTCATTTTATTTGCTTTTTCTACTAAAAAGAATCTTGTGATGAATACTTTTGGAGTTAAATCTTTCAACGTGTGTTTGATTAGTCCTTTAGTATATTTTCCTAAAAGTGGAATGATGGGGGCAAAGGGCAAATACATCACTGGTGTTTATGATACACACTGATGAATTGTTCTTTACATGGCTTTTATTATTATTTTTAAAATGTGTTTTGTTTTATTTTAATGAAAGAGAAATATACAGAGAGACAGAAAGACAGAGGAGAGCAAGAGAGAGCAAGCAAGCTTATGGTGGTGCTGGGAATTTAGAGCCTTAAGCATGAAAATATTTTATTTTATTTTATTTATAAAAAGGAAACACTGACAAAACCATAGGATAACTCCACACAATTCCCACCACCAGAACTCCGTATCCCATCTCCTCCCTTGATAGCTTTCCTCTTCTTTAACCCTCTGGGAGTATGGACCCAAGGTCATTGTGGGATGCAGAAGGTGGAAGGTCTGGCTTCTGTAATTGCTTCCCCGCTGAACATGGGCATTGACAGGTCGATCCATACTCCCAGCCTGCCTCTTTCTTTCCATAGTGGGACAGGGTTCTAGGGAATTGGAGCTCCAGGACACACTGGTGGGGTTGTCTGTCCAGAGAAGTCTGGTTGGCATCATGCTAGCATCTGGAAGGAACTTGGTGGCTCAAAAGAGAGTTAACATACAAAGCCAAATAAATTTTTGATTAATCATGAACCTAAAGGCTGGAATAGTCCAGATAAAGAGTTGGGGGGGGTCTCCATTTTGTAGATAGCTAGTAGGCCTATTTTAGTTATATTCCAAAGGGCTTGTGGCTATACTATTTCTTTTCCCCTGAACCTGAAATCTGATATGCAGGTGGATCCAAGTTATTGTCTGGGGAGATGATGTCATGCTGGAAGAAGGACCAGAAAGCTGGATCAGGGAACAGAGTAGCTCTATATGGGAAAGGTGTATAAATACTGTTGGCTCTAAACCCCATTGATTTGATGTAATCTGGGGCCCATATTCAGCTTAGGAGCCTATGTGACCTCTGCATCCCTGTAGATCTGAGCTCACATTCAGTGGTCATGAGTAGGAACATTCCAGGCTGCCGCAATATCAGGACCCATCACCTAGGTGTAGCATACAGTATGTTGTCCAGCAAGCATGAAAGTCTTTTTTGCATAATCGTTGTGCTGCTTTCTTGACTGCTTTTAAATATGTTCCATCAGAAGCGTACAGAAGTATATAATGAGGTAAAATCTTTGTATAAGCATGTTGCCATGTAGATAGAAGGCATTTGTGACTGTCTTCAGAGGAGTGTCTGTGGGAAGCTATGCTTATTATTTCAACACAGCACCTTTGTGCACCATTGCTTCAGAGATGAGCATGATCCTGGACATAGAATGGCCTCACTCAGCTGACCTTTTTCTCTCTCCACCAATTTGGGTTCTGAGTCATTTTTGCTATTTTCCAAAAATTATCTCTTCTGAAAGAACAGTGAGTCGCCACCCTTGAAGACACACAATAGTATGAACTACCATCTCTGAGGCTGTCATTTTCCAGTTGGTAGCAAAACACCATGTTACTTGCCTCTCCTTCTTGAAGGCCCCTCCCTGCCACAGGCTGCTACTGTGAGGGTCAGAGCAATGCCACTGCAAGGCTGAGAGAGGAGGGGAGAGGCTGTGTGCGGGGCCACAGCTTCCTTCTCCAGCCATTTCTAAATAACTGTGCTCACTGGACAAATCTAACTAAGAGGCTGAATTTAGATCTGCAAAGGTTGGATTAGCATTAATGTCTTCCTGGTAAAATAACTCTATTAAGGCAAATAATTTGCTTTTCCTATGGATGTGTTACCTGAGAAGGAAACAGAAAAAGATGCATGAGGGGGCAGAGAGAAAGAAAATGAGGCAGAATGTTAATAATCAGAGAGAAGTCTGTGAAATGTATATCTGTCCTCCTGCACTATTCTCACCACCTTTCTGTAGGATGGAAAGGCTTGAAACTGAAAAACTGAGAAAAACATAGCTGAACACCAAATACCCTAAAGAATGATAAAGAATGCTCAAGAAAGATCAGGTGTCTTGTATTACAGCAAATGTAGATCAGCATACGGGATTTTCATGTGGTCTTTCTTGGGGGGGTCTGCTCCAGGATTCTGCCTTTGGTGTGTGTGTGTGTGGGGTACTTCTGAACTTGAATTAGTTTTTTGGGGAAGGTTCCACAGTGACATTCCCCACATCACCTTCTGGACTCCCAATGCCCTCTCCCTTTTTCCCCAAGACCACCCCAACCCAAATCTCTCCCCGGTCCACAGCCCATTGTTTGCTACAATATACCCCACTGAGTCCAAATCTTACCCTGTGCTTCCCTTTTCTTGCCTTGCTTAAGTGCCACCTGTAAGTGGGATAAACATGTGTTCCTCCTGCTCCTTCAGGCTAATCTCACTTAACACAATCCCTACAAGTTCCATCCAAGATAGGGAACAGGTGGAAATTTCATTATTTCTGACAGCTGAGTCACATTCCATTTTTATCACTGAAGTTTTCATTATTGGCTCTTTTGGAGCGTAAGCCTTTGTACAGTGGCTGGGCAGAGGGCTCAATTGATAGATGATCAGATTCGCATGTCTGAGATCCCTGGTTTGATCACTGGTGCCACAGAGACTGGAGTGGTGCTCTAGCTTCTCTGTTTCAGCTGAACTTTTCTTTTTCTCTGTCTCTCTCATATGTAGTGAACAACATAAATGTTAAAAAGACTTTTTCTGAAATGGGTCTTTAAAAAATTTTTTTTACTCTGATTTTGTTTTTATTGGGGAATTAATGTTTTACATTCAACAGTAAGTACAATATTTTGTACATGCATAACATCCCCCAGTTTCCCATATAACAATACAACCCCCACTAGGTCCTCTGAATCCTTCTTGGACCTGTATTCTCCCCACCCACCCCAGAGTCTTTTACTTTGGTGCGATATGCCAAAGTTTTCTTTTCTGATCTTGTTTTTCAACTTCTGCCTGAGAGTGAGATCATCCCATATTCATCCTTCCATTTCTGACTTATTTCACTTAACATGAATTTTTCAAGGTCCATCCAAGATCGGATGAAAACGGTGAAGTCACCATTTTTTTTTTTTTACAGCTGAGTAGTATTCCATTGTGTGTATAGACCACAACTTGCTCAGCCACTTATCTGTTGTTGGACACCTGGGTTGCTTCCAGGTTTGGGCTATTACAAATTGTGCTGCCAAAAACATATGTGTACACAGATCTTTTTGGATGGATGTGTTGGGTTCCTTAGGATATATCCCCAGGAGAGGAACTGCAGGATCATAGGGTAGGTCCATTTCTAGTCTTCTGAGAGTTCTCCAGACTGTTCTCCACAGAGGTTGGACCAAGTGACATTCCCACCAGCAGTGCAGGTGGGTTCCTTTGTCCCCACAACCTCTCCAGCAATTTGCTGCTGTTGCCTTTTCTGATGTATGACATTCTCACAGGAGTGAAGTGGTATCTCGTTGTTGTCTTTATTTGCATTTCTCTGACAATCAGAGACTTGGAGCATTTTTTCATGTGTTTCTTGGCTTCTTGGATCTCTTCTGTGGTGAATATTCTGTCCATGTCCTCCCCCCATTTTTGGATGGAGTTATGTGTTGTCTTGTTGTTGAGTTTGGCAAGCTTGAAATGGGTCTATTTCGGAGATACTAATTTGAACCCAAGTGTAAGAACGGCATACCCTTCACTGTTTCTGGTTAACCGTGAACTGACAGGAAGTATATTCCAGGTGAGATAAAGGGACAGTTCTTACCACTCAGGGAACTTGATTCTCATTCAGCAGACCAGGAGACTATTTTGCAAGTTCACTGGTTATAGTCATCTGTATCCCACGTATGAGTGGTAAACCACCTGTTAGTTGTCCTTCACTTCTTTATTTATCTCACTTAGCATAATTACCTCATTTCATCCATTTTGTTTCAAATGATATATAATCTTATCATTTCTTTTATTCGCACAGTGGTGTTCCATATATATGTATATAAAACTCTCATAACTTCTTTATCCAGTCATCTGTCATTGGGGCATTTAGGATGCTTCCCTAGTGTGGCTATTGTGAATAGTGCAGCTATGAACATAGCAGTACATACATGTTTTCAAATTATTGCTGCCAAGTCCTTTGGATATTTGTCTAGGAGTGGTACTCCTGGATCACAAGGTGTTTTTCCATTTTCATTTAAGGACTCTGAAAACTATTTTCCATAGAGGTTTCCCTATTTTGCATTCCCATCAGGGTTTAGAATTTTTTTATTAAATTAAATTAAATTAGTTAATTAGGACAGAAAGAAACCTGAAAGGGGAGGGAGAGAGGAAGAGAAACACCTGCAATAATGCTTCACTGCTCATGAAGCTCCCCACCCCCCACCCATAGGTGGGAACTTGGGGCTTGAACCCAGGTCACTGTGCATGGTGACATGGGCTCTTAACCAGTTGTGCCATCACTCAAATCCATGGAATTTTCTATTTAAGTCTTTTTTTTTTTCCAAATCATATCTGGCTAACTGCCTATAACATCCTGAATCCCTTGGGGTGTTGGCTAAGCAGATTTAAAATAGTAAAGTTAACCCAGTGACTAGTCTTCTGATCTTACACTTGGCTGGGAATCCAAGGTGTGTGGATAATGCACCTATAGTTGAGAGAAGAGAAGACATTTCTCTCTCTCTCTCTGCCTCCAAGGTTATCACTAGGACTTGGTGCCTGCACTACGAATCCACTGCTCCTGGAAGCCACTCCCCCACTCCCCCCCACACTTGATTTCATAGGACAGAAAGACATTAAGAGGGGAGGAGGAGAAAGAAAGGAAGAGAAAGACACTTTGACAACCTGCTTCACTACTTTGTGAAAATTTTCCCCTATATGTGGGGAGCTGGGGGCTTTTAAAAGGTCATACAATTTATATAGTGTTTAAAACATTTGCAATAAGAAATGCTATATCTTACTCCATGGTTTTTGTATTTGTGGAGCTCCAGCTTGCGAAGCCAACTATCTACCACTAGGCTATTGATCTGGCTTCTGGCCACCAATTTTTTTCTTCTCTTTTGAATCCCACTGATGGGTGTCTTGGGCTCAAGCCCTGGTCCTGCTGGTTTCTGTCACAGGTTTTTCTTCTTTGAATTCTACAGTGGGTTTTTAAAAAATATTTTATTTACTTTATTTTTTATTTTATTTTATTTTTTTAATTTATTTTTTATTTAAGAAAGGATAAATTAACAAAACCATAGGGTAGGAGGGGTACAACTCCACACAATTCCCACCACCCAATCTCCATATCCCATCCCCTCCCCTGATAGCTTTCCCACTCTCTATCCCTCTGGGAGCATGGACCCTTGGTCGCTGTGGGTTGCAGAAGGTGTAAGGTCTGGCTTCTGTAATTGCTTCCCCGCTGAACATGGGCGTTGACTGGTTGGTCCATACTCCCAGTCTGCCTCTCTCTTTCCCTAGTAGGGTGGGGCTCTGGGGAAGCGGAGCTCCAGGACACATTGGTGGGGTCTTCAGTCTAGGGAAGCCTGGCCGGCATCCTGATGGCATCTGGAACCTGGTGGCTGAAAAGAGAGTTAACATACAAAGCCAAACAAATTGTTGAGCAGTCATGGACCCAAAGGTTGGAATAGTGAAGAGAAAGTATTAGGGGGTTACTCACTGCAAACTCTAGTGCACTGCTTTCAAGTATATATTTTGTACTAGTTTATGGATATGTGTGAACACATGCTCTCTCTCACAGAACCTGGTCTATATCTAGGTTTTGGGAGTCTTTTGCTGGTGGGAATGGTGTTTATGTACACTCCTAGTAAAGTGTAGTCATATAAATCACTAGTTAATTAATATGAGAGGGGGAAAATTAATTGTATGTCTCGAAGTTTTTAAAACACAGACTGAGTCTTTTTAATAAATAGGCTGTGTATTTGATATGCAGACTCCCTCAAAAGCCTAGACCAAGTAGATCAGAAGCAACCAATTGCACAGCTACATACAAGATACTGGGTACTATACAGCAAACCCTAACAAAAGGACTTTTCAAAGTTAACCCAATTACCAAATAATGTGATGATAACATTAACTATCCATTGTCTTTTTGAACCCTAAGACAGCAGGAACCTCACATCTCCACTATAGAGCCTATATTTCTCCCAGTCCTGGAACCTTAGGATAGGGCCCACTTTCCCGCATGCCTCTCCCAATCCATATCAAAGAATACTGCATCTGCCGAACGCAAC
>NW_026647896.1:0-10000 GCF_950295315.1 Erinaceus europaeus
TTCATGAATGGTGGGGAAGTGCTACAGCTGTCACTCATTCTGTTTCTCTCTGTTGGTCATTATGCCAGGTCCCCTGCATTGCTTGATGCTGTGGTCTATTTACATAATCACTGTTTTGCCTGAGACCCGCCCTGCCTGAAGGGTATTGGTTTAATACCATTGGTTAGAACCTTTGCAATAGCTGCTATGGAAGCTTTCTATGTTCGCTGCTCCACCCCCTCTCCTAACCATTTCCTTTTCCCACTTGCCACTTCCGGTTAAAGAGATATATAAAAGGCATTGTATCTGATCAATAAAGGAAAATTGAATTGCATTGCATTGCATTCCCACTCAGCTGCTCAGTTCCTGGTACCTCTCCCACATCGCCGAGTAAGCAGCAGCCCAGGTTGGCTCTGGTCGAGTTATCTCCCCTGAGACATAACCTGGCACTTTCTCCCTTGCCCTGTTCTCATTCGCTCCCAATTTTTCTCTGTCTCTCACCCTCTATTGAAAAATAATGGCCAGGGGCTGGGCAGTCGTGCAGCAGGTTAAGCACACATGGTGCAAAGCCCAAGGACCAGAGTAGGATACTGGTTTGCAAACCCAGCTCCCCACCTGCAGGGGGGCCACTTTGCAAACAGTGAAGCAGGTCTGCAGGTGTCTATCTTTCTCTCCTCCTCTCTGTCTTCCCCTCCTCTCTCGATTTCTCTCTGTCCTATGCAACAACAACAACAGCTATAACAATAGTAACAACTACAACAAGGGCAACAAAATGGGGAAAATGACCTCCAGGAGCAGTGGGTTCACAGTGCAGGCATCGAGCCCCACTGATAACCCTGGAGGCAAAAATAATAATGGCCACCAGGAATGGTGGAGTTGTGCAGGCACCAATAACTCCAGTGACAAAAAAAAAAAAAAAAAAAAACCTCCCACAACCTGAGTCGTTTCAACAACAAACTTCTGAAAGCGAGAAGTCTGAAATAAAGGTATGGGTAGGGCTGAAGGCTGTGAAGACAAAATCTATTTCCTTGGACAAAAAATGGTTGCCTTTGTGGTAAGAGGACATTCTTGTACCATCACATCACCCTCCCTCTGTGTGTGTCTATGTCCAGAATTCCTCTGCTTCTCAGAACAATAGTCACTGGATTAGAACCCACTTTGTGGCCTCATTTTGACTTGATTGTCACTGCATAGACTGTTTTGTCAAGTGAGGCCACATTCAGAGATACTAAAGGTTATGATAGCAATGCATGAACTGTGGAGATAAATCAGTCCCTGGCAGTGGCACTGAGCATCAACTGCTGCTAATCTCACAGAAAGGAAAATGAAAAGATCCTAAGTTCTTCCTAAGATCTTACCAAAGAGGTAGAGCTTTATTCTGATGAAGGCACTGGATCCAACTGCCAAAGTCAAGATATGTGCGCGCGTGCGCGCACACACACACACACACACACACACACAGATAGAAGCAGAAGGACATGAATGCAGTCATCTAGAACAAGGCTGGGGCATCCTACAAATCAAATATTCCAGAACCACCAACAAGTATTCTGTAAAGAAACAAGAGTGGCTCCTCAAACAATATCAAGTGGAATTAGCATGTGGCCCAGCAATGACACATCTGGGTAAACACTGAAGAGAAATGAAAGCAAGAACTCAGACATTTTAGCACGCTTGTGTTCACAGAAACAGTATACACAGCAGTCGAAAGGTGGGAGCAATACAAGTTGTCATTAATAAACTAGTGGTTAGACAAGATGTGATGGGTGCATGTGGTGATTATTATTTGGCTTGAAGAAGGAAGGAAATTCTGATACACTGCACCACATTGTGGAGTCATGAGAGAAATAAGCCAGTCAGCTAAGAATAAATAGCATAGGGTCCCACTTTCAGGAAGCTCCTACAACAATCACATTCATAGTCATAAAGTAGGATGGTGGCTGCCAGCAGCTAGTGGAAGGAGTGAGTGGGGAACTACTGTTTCCTGGGCTCAGAATTTTAGTTTTGCAAAAGAAAATGATTTGAGCAAAGAGGAAGGAAAACCGGTCTATTCCATCTTACTCTGGCTTAACCAACCAAGTGTATGCACTGAACACTACTGGGCTGTGTATACTTATAAACAGTTAAGATGGTAAATCTTACATCATGTAGAGTATACCTCAGTGAAATTATTTTGTAGATAAAGTTAAATTTTAATGTAAGGAAAAGAAAAGACTGAGAGAGGAACCTACAAATGACTTCAAAAGGCTTCCAGTGCCAGAGTAAGATGGAATAGACTGGTTTTCCTTCCTCTTTGCTCTAGGATACACAGAAAATCAGACAGAAATGGCAGTCACATTTTTGAAATCCGATTCTGATGGTGGCGTACAACTCTGCGAATATATCAAAACAGGGTGAATTCTATGATATGTTAATTACATCTCCATAAAATGATTCTCAAAAAGTTTCCAATGGAGGGGAGGGACAAGGAACTCTGGTGGTGGGAGCTGTATGGAATTGCACCCCTGTTATCTTAGAATCTTGTTAGTCATTAGTAAATCACTAACAAAGAAAATACAAAAACAGAAGATGGTTTTCAAAAAAGGAAAGAGGAGGAAATGAAAATGATGACATTCTCAGAAGAATAATCACATGACTGTATGAGGGAGGGGGAGGAGTGAGCTGTTGTGCAACTCGTTGAGGGCACACATTACCACATGCAAGGACCAGGGTTCAAGGCCCCACTCTGAACCAGCAGAGGGGAAGTTTCATGAATGGTGAAGCAGTGCTACAAATAGCTCTTTTTCTCTCTTTCTCTCTCTGTTTTTATTTCCCAGCCCCTCTCAATTTCTCCCTGTACTATCAAATAAAGAATTGTTTTAAAAAACGGCCACTGGGAGCAGTGGATTCACTGTAGAGGCGCCAAGCCCCAACAATTTCACTGGTGGTAATAAAAATAAATTAAATAAAATAATGTATTACTAGCAGACTTGCCTCTAGAGACTGGATCAAGGAAGCGGTCCCAGCAAAAAAAGAAGAAAAATGACCACAGAGGAATAGTAGGGTTATTCGACTCCTCAAGAGTTTCTTTAATCATATTTGAAGGCTGAAGCAAAAGCATGAATGTAGAGGAAGTAGGTAAAAACAACTGCATCTACAAGTAGTGCAGGGGCAGGGGAGATAGTGTAATGCTTATGCAAAGAGATTCATGCTTGATGCTCCGAAGTCCTAGGTTCAACTTCCCACACCACCATAAGCCAGAGCTGAGCAGTGCTCTGGTGAATAAAAGGAAAAGAAAGAAAAAAAAAAAAAGTAGTGTGTGGGTGGGAAACTAAATGGGAATAAGAAAGTATGGTTTTAAGCAAGTTTAGAGTAGTCAAACTCTGATACCAGTAGGTATCCTAGTGGGCTAGGGTGACAGTATACTGATTATGCAAAAGACTTTCTTCATGCTTGAATCACTGGAGTCCCAGGTTCAATTCCCAGCACCACCATAAGCCAGAGTTGAGCAGTGTTCTGGTTTTTCTCTCTGTATCTCTCTTTCATGAAAATAAAAGAAATACAATTTTTTTTTAATCCTAGAAACCACAAATAAAACCAAAGAACTAGTAAGCAGACCTCTATCATGGGGAGATGAGAAACTGGAACCATGTGTCAACAACTATACTGTAATCCATTATTCTTCCAAAAATATCATTTGAAAAAAACCACATGAGCCTCAATATACTTAGTATCAGAATCAACATGATAAAATGAGACTCTACAAAAAAAAAAAAAATCTTTACATAACTCATAGGAGGAAAGGAAAAACAACCATCAGGAACAAATAGAAAAGAAACCATAAAATAAAGCCAGAACTAATCAAGAACGTATCAAAGACTGACCAGTAATGTATCAATAGTTACTTTAAACACAGTCAGTCTGAATACACCAAATAGAGAAATGAGAAATTGGTGGAGTCAACTAAAACAGAAACTCATATGTGGCATACAAAGAAATAAACCTAAACAAAACAATAATCAACTTCAGGACTTTAAGAACAAGCAGCAGTCAACAGAAGGGGAAGGGGAGATGGGGGGTATGAGGGGAAGGGGCATGAATCAGGACAAATGGGGCACCTATGTTGTTTGGTCTACAATAACACACACTTGAAATCTACATAGTATCAGAAGGCAGGGCCTAGGCAGTGATGCATCAGGTTGAGCACATTATCATGCACAATGACCCGAGTTCAAGCCTCCGCTCCCCACCTGCAGGGGGGATGTTTCACGAGTGTTAAAGCATGTTTACAGGTGTCTTTCTGTCTCTCCCCTCTCTATTTCCCCTCCTCTATTTTTCTCTGTCCTGTTAAATAGAAAAAAGAAAAAAAAGAGCCACCAAAAAAGTACCACCATTCATAGTGCTGGCACTGAGTCCTAGTGATAATCCTAGTGGAAATAAGGAAGAAAAAAAAAAAAACTGAAGACAATAAATTGGGGAAGGAGAAGTGGCACAAGAGGTAGCCAAGTGCAAGGATATGGATTCAAGCCCCGGGTCCCCACCTGCAGGGGGGAAGCTTTGCTAGTGGTAAAGCAGTGCTATAGGTCTCTCTGTCTCTCTGTCTCTCTCCCTCCCTTTTATTTTTATACAATACCATAGGATAAGAGGGGTACGACTCCACACAGTTCCCACCACCAGATCTCCGTATCCCATCCCCTCCCCTGATAGCTTTCCTTTTCTTTACCCTCTGGGAGTACAGACCCAGGATCATTATGGGGTGCAGAAGGTGGAAGGTCTGGCTTCTGTAATTGCTTCCCCGCTGAACATTTTTATTTTTATTTTTTGCCTCCAGGGTTATTGCTGGGACTCAGTGCCTGCACTACGAATCCACTGCTCCTGGAGGCTATTTTTTCCCCTTGTTTCCCTTGTTGTTTATTGTTGTTGTTGTCGTCGTCATCATTGTTGGGACAGAGAGAAATGGAGAGAGGAGGGGAAGACAGAGAAAAGGAGAGAAAGATAGACACCTGCAGACCTGCTTCACTGCTTGTGAAGCGACCCCCCCCCCCCGCAGGTGGGGGGCCGGGGTCCTCAAACTAGGACCCCTGCACTGGTCCTTGCACTTCCCACCATGTGCACTTAACCCACTGTGCTACCGCCCGACTCCCTTCCCATCCCTCCCTCCCTTCCTTCCTATATCCCCTCTCTCAACTTCTCTGTCCTATCAAATAAAAGGAAAAAAAGGCAATAAAATAATATGTAAATCAATGCAGACTGAAATGAGAGCCTACACAATGCACAATTCACTCATTAGAAGTGCTGGTGCTTTTTGTGAATGCACCCAGCTCCCCAGTCATTGACATCAATGGGTTTTGGAACATTCCCACCACCCCCACACCCCTCCACGTCTGTGGCCAATCTCTGCTTCTACCCCTCAGGCCCTGCCACCATCATCTGTGTCCTTCTCCCTATAATTAGGCTGCTTTTCCGAGCAGCCTCATATAAATGGAACTGCACAATATGTAGTCCTTTGTGTCTGGCATCTCTCACTCAGCATAACATTAGTGCCTGTACTTGGGGTATTTTTAAATGTACACGGGGGCTTGGTATTTCAAGGAGTGCTGGATGGATCTATCCGTGAGCAAATGAGTCACTTCTCAATGTGACTCCTCCTATCCCTTCCCCCTCCCATCTCTTTATTGTATAAGAAGGGTTTGTTGCTGTTGTTGTTGTTGTTGTTGTTGTTATCTCCTCCTGGGGCCCAGCTGGATTCCAGAGGGGACCTGGGTCTAGGCCACAAGGCAAGTCTGGCTCCTAGCTGTACCATTCATTCTATCTCCATCTATTTCACCATTGTGCCCATTTAAGGCCTGATATCTTGGCCATGGCCACTCAATGTTCATCCCGGAAATGCTCTTTGAACAATTTGAGGCAGTCCAAAAAGATGTAAATAAATACTGAAAATGCCGAATGAAGCTGGGAGCTGGAAGGTGGCTCATTGGATATGTTACCAAGCATAAGGACCTGGGTTCTAGCCCCCAGTCCCTACTTGCAGCGTTGGGGGGGTGGGGGACCGGGGATAGGATCTTCACAAGTGATGAAGCAGAGATGCAGGTGTCTCTCCTCTCTCTGTCTCTCCCTTTTATCTCTCTTACCTTCTAACTAGAAATAAATTTTTTAATTATCTTTTATTTATTAGCTAGAGATAGCCAAAAATTAAGAGGAAGGAGGAGATAGGGAGAGAGAGGGGCCAGGTGGTGGAACACCTGGTTGAGCGCATAAATTACAGTGCACAAGGACCCAGGTTCAAGCTCCTGGCCCCCATCTGTAGAGGGAAAGCTTTGCAAGTGGTGAAGCAGTGCTGCAGATGTCTATCTCCCCTTTCCCTGTTGATTTCTGGCTGTCTCTATTCAATAAAGACAGTAAAAAAAAGAGAGAGAGAGAGAATGGGAGAGAGACAAAGAGACACCTGCAGACCTGCTTCACCACTTGTAAAGCTTTCCCGCTGCAGGTAGGAACCAGGTGCTTGAGTCCATGTGCATTGTAACATGTGCGCTCAACCAAGTGTACCACCACCCAGCCCATAGAAATAACTTTCTTAAACAGCCACTGGAAGTGCTGATGTCAGATAGATAACAAGCCCCAGCATAAACCCGTGTCAAATAAATAAATAAAGCCAGAAGAAAATGGTGAAGGTGAGAAACAACACGTGAGGCTATATTCATGTTCTCAGGCTGCAAACAAAAGTACCACAGGCTAGGTAGCTTAAAGTACAGAAATGGAATTCTTCACAGCTCTGCAGGCTGGAAATTTGAGATTAAAGTGAGAGTAGGATTGGTTTCTATTCTCCGGCCTTTAGTCTGTCCTTCTAACTTTACATCACTTCCTCTGAGTGTTTATCTCCATTTCTTTTTTTTTTTCCTTCTTCTTTTTTCTTTTTAGACCAGAACACTGCTCAGTTCTGTTTTATGGTGGGACTGGGGATTGAACCTGGGACCTCAGAGCCTCGGGCTTGAAAGGCTTTTACATAACCATTATGCTGTCTCCCCAGCCCTACCTCCATTTCTAATAAGGTCACCAGTCAGACCAGATTTGGCCCACTATAGTGATCTCATATAATGCAATTATCTCTAATGACCATGAGTGAAGAGATATCAAATTGCACAAACTTCTGTGAAATAAGTGAGACATGGGAGATGGTGAAGTGAACAGAGTACTGGACTTGCAGGCATGAGGTTCTGAGTTTGAACCCTGGCACAGCATGTGTCAGAATGATGCTTCACAAGTGGTGAAGCAGGTCTACAAGCAGCTATCTTTCTCTCCCCCTCTCTATCATCCCCTCCCCTCTCAATTTCTCTCTTTCCTGTCCAATAAAAATGGGGGGGATGGCCACCAGGAACAGTAGATTCATAGTGCCAGCACTAAGCTCTAGTGATAACCCTGGAGGAAAAAAAAAGCGCCAACTGTAGTTCAGATTTGACAATTGCTAAGAGAGAGTTGGGGAGATAGCTCACCTGGGAAAGTGTGCTTTGCTCATGACCTAGGTTCAAGTTCCCGCTCCCATCAAACTGGGGAAAACTTCGGTGCTGTGGTGTCTCACTCTCCCTCTATCTCCTTATCTTCTATGTTTGAAAATTTTGGCCTGGCACAGTAAAGCCTCATTAGCAACAATTTCTTTGAAGTTGCTAAGATCATCAAAGTTCTCCAGATGAGGAAAGCATTTTATTTACAAAATTATTTTAATTATAATATTTTAATTACAAAATATTTTAATTGTGTATGGCCACAAATGTCAACTAATCAAGGCTACTATTTTTCACATTAAAACTGAACATGTTGGGGAGTCGGGCTGTAGCGCAGCGGGTTAAGCGCAGGTGGCGCAAAGCACAAGGACCGGCATAAGGATCCCGGTTCAAACCCCAGCTCCCCACCTGCAGGGGCGTCGCTTCACAGGCGGTGAAGCAGGTCTGCAGGTGTCTATCTTTCTCTCCTCCTCTCTGTCTTCCCCTCCTCTCTCCGTTTCTCTCTGTCCTATCCAACAACGACAATAATAACTACAACAATAAAACAACAAGGGCAACAAAAGGGAATAAATAAATAAATAAATATTTTTTAAAAAACTGAATATGTTGGGGGACAGGTGGTGGCACACCCAGTAAAGTGCACACGGTACTAAGCACAAAGATCCAGCCAGGTTCGAGCCCCCAGCTCCCAGCGGGGGGAAGGGGATCACTTCACAAGCAGTGAAGCAGGTCTGCAGGTGTCTTTCTCTCTCGCTTTCTATCTCCCCCTCCTCTCCCAATTTCCCTCTGTCCTGTGGAATAAAATGGAAAAAAATATGCTGTATGTCTAAAAATTACATGTATATTCATATATATTCAATTATACTTCAATAAAGAAAGTTTTAAATGGTCCAGGAGATGGCACAGTGGCTAAGGTGCTGGACTCTCAAGCGTGGGGTTCTGAGTTCAATCCCCAGCAGCACATGTACCAGAGAGATGTCTGGTTCTTTCTCTCTTTTTCATTAATAAATAAATAAAATCTTTAAAAAAGAGTTTTAAGACTATCTCCAAACACAGCAGTCTGAAATACCAGAGTAAAGACTTCAACCCAACCCTCAACACTTCAGCGAACACAAGACAGTCCTAACAGTGACTGGTCATAACAATTCTCTCTCTGGGCAAGGCGCGTGCATGCGTGTGTGCATGTGCGTACATATGAACAGTCCTATAACAGAAAGTCAAACTTAAAACAAAAATTTTTGTTTAAAGAATACTTACAGAATGACCCAAAACGCACTAAAATCATAACTACAAACAAGTATTAGAAAGTGGATAATATTTTAAAAGGCATTTCTGCTTTCAAAAAGAAGAAGAAGAAAGAATAGCCACAGGAATAATTGCTAATAAGCATGACCCTTGTGCTTTGGAAGTGTAATGAGGTCCACAGAGTTTGGGCTGCCTCCTTCATCTAAATTGGCCCTCTATCTGGTAAGCACTGGAAAACACAGAGGTCATTAAGTGTGAGCAGAGCAGCACTTGGGGAGGCAGGGGCCTGGCGGGCTGCGGACCTTCACCAGCCAGAGTGTGGAACCATTTATGTTGGATAATGAACTCTCCAGCGAGACTCACCTTCAGCAAAGTGCATCCCATCAGCGGTCTGCAAACTCTTCTGTATTAAGGGGCACAGGGAAGCACCCCTCAAATGTCGCATCTTCATCTTGCCCTATTCATTGCATTTTAAACACTGTCCACAGAAATTAAAGTAAAATAAACATGAATTTCACGTTGGTCCTGGCTCACTCAGGATAGGCTGGGCTACAGTGGCAATTTCCATGTCGCAGTGTGAGCCTCAGCAATCGTTTTCCTCTGGCTGGGTGTGCTCCCCAGGGCGGAGGTCAGCCACCTGCAGACTTTAAGTGGTTTTCATTTGTTTGTTTGTTTGTTTGTTTCTGAGTCAGAAGTTTGTACATACAGTGTCAGAACCCCTGGTGAAAGCACTGACTGTTTAACTCAACTAGAGAGACAGAGAAGGAGAGACACCAGAGCATCTCGAGTGCCACCAACTTGGGCTGTTCGCATATCAAGGCATGTGTTCCCCCCACCCCCCACATACACACACATCTATAACTGGTATAGCCTTAGCCTGGACTCCTAATACCAAGGATTGTTAAACCAGGAGCCAGTCCCACAGACAACCAGAATAAAAGCATTGTTTAAGAGGCCGGATGACAGTGCACCTAGTTAAGTGCACATATTACCATGCACAAGGATCCTGGTTCAAGTCCCCGGTCCCCACTTGCAGGAGAAACCCTTCATGAGTGAAGCAGGACCACAGGTATCTCCCTGTCTCTCCATCTCTATCTCCCCCTCCCTCTCAATTTCTCTCTATTCTATCAAATAAAATTAATTTATTTTTTTTTAAAAAAACTTTTTAAAAGAGGTATTGTTTAGCAATGTTAGCTCAACATTTTACAAGGGGCAGACCACCATACCCTTGTGCCAGACAGCCATCTGGCAGAACCCTCTCCAGTTGGACAGCCAGGTGAGAGAACTCTCTATGACAG
>NW_026647896.1:15000-68729 GCF_950295315.1 Erinaceus europaeus
ATGGTGATGCCGGGGATAGAGTCCAAAGCCTTTTTCATTGTAAAGTACATGTCCTACCTGCCAGCCAATCTCCTGGTCCCCGATTTAAGTTTTAAAGCAAGAACCCAGCTGCCAGATGGAGAGACACATGAGCATGCAGATGTGGGGTTGTGACAAACTGTCACTGGTACAACAATCCATTGAAGAGATGGCAAAGGTCATGCAAAAGGATTCTGGAACAGATCAGATGATGGAGTTGAGAGGAAGACATGAGCCAAGGGTGCCTCGGAGAGCAGGCATCAGAAAGGATGGTCTACCAGAACTGGAGACCAGCACTGGGATGGATGGTGTGTCCAAACTGAGCATCCTGAGACTGAGACATCCACTGGGACTTTGGACAGTTGAGGAGAGGAGTCTAGCTTCAGGAGAGAACTCTGAGCGAAGACATAAACATGGCAGTCTTCAACACATGGGTGGACTGCACACCACAAGACCTACAGGGACCACAAGGGTATGACTCACGCAGATCAGGAGCCTGCCTACAAACTCATCTTGGAGATGCCCAACACTCAAGAGATCAGTAAAGAGACTGAGCAGAGTGGGAAGAAAGACCCAGGCAATATGGAGCCCCAGAAGCCAAGGGGAGAAGCATTTCCTGATGGGGGATGGGGGGAAGGAAAAGGTCAAAAATAGAAGTGGCAGAAAAAATCCACAACCATGAAAGGTACAACTTTGGCAGACTCTGTAGAAACTCTCCACAGAAGGGGGAAAAGCTTAAGTAGAGTCAATAGAAAGGAGAACAGAAGGGGAGAGGAACTGGAGAAAGGCAGCATGGACAACTCCTTCCAGAAGGTCTCTGGCAAAACAGAGCAGGAAAATAGGCCAGCTGCTAAAGGAGGAAGTGGAGGGGAGACCATATACTCTCTCAGCTGGGAGAGGGAAGAGACATGTGTGAGCACAGGAAGTCAGCCAGCACAGGGCTGGACAGTGTCAGAGGGCAGAGAGCCGTTCCAGGGGAGGCAGCTGGTGTTCCAACAAGGAGGGGGTGGCTCTAGAGCCGGATATGCTATTTCCAGTTTTAGGAGGAGAGCCAGGAATTCGGGGCACAGATGCTGCTGGGGAGGGCTGTGATGTGGAGGTGGCAGTGGAAGCCAAGCATATGAGTCCTCATTTCATGGAAACGCATGCAGCCTGCAAAGCCAAGTCCAAGGCTGAGATTCTAATCCCAAGAAGACACAGTGTTCCCCAGGCTAAAGTGACCAAGAAGCCAAAAAGTGACTGGGACCAGCTCTATCTTCCCACCCCTGAAGAACCCTAACATTTCTGGGGGGTTTTTTTCCCCTAATTTGTATTAGGACAGAGAGAAATTAAGAGAGATAGGGGAGATAGAGAGGGACAGAGAAAGACACCCCAAGACCTGCTTCACTGCTCAGAAAGTATCCCCCCTGAAGGTGGGGAGCAGGGGCTTGAACCTGGGCCCTTGCACTTTGCAATATGTGCATTTAACCAGGTGTACCACTGCCTGGCCCCTGAACCCCAACATTTTGGTATTTTAAAGAACACAGGCTTAGCTCACCTGATAAAGCTAACAGGCTTAAACCTGGGTCCCTGCACATGGTAACCTGTTAGCTTTACCAGGGGAGCCACCACCCAGGCACCACAGACAGTAATTTTCATTTTTGTCACAGGGAGTGACTAGGGAGGTACATTGTTGGAGGCTTGAATTGTACATGTCTTGTTTCTTAAATTGGACAGTGAAGAACCATATGTAGCTCTGCCTTTTCTGTAGACTTTAAAAAATATTATCCCAGCATTCCAAGTCTGCTACTTATTCCTGCTCTACATTCAGTTATACTATTCTCCCCATCGTCATCGAGAACTGTAGACATGACTCCCAGGAGGGATCAGGAAGCAGGGTCTAGGGCTTAGGTATCTGGTAGAGCCACCAGTTCAAAAATCCAGGGGCTAGGGGATAGCTCAGCTCATAGAGTGCAGATCTTAGCAGGCATCATGTCCTGGGTTCAATCCCTAACAGCATAGAGAGGACCATGGACAGTACCACTAGAACACTATGGATGGTGGTGCAATGCTGTGTTGTCTCTCCCTCTCTCCTTTCTATTCCTCTCCCACACATACAATTTTTAAAAATACATTACTTTTTAAAAGCAAGAATATCTTCAAAATTCAAAAGGAGAGGAACATATCAAAAAAATAGGGGGTTGAACCATGGTACAGCTGGTTAATCACACACATTACCATAAGCAAAAAGGCCTGGGTTCAAACCCCTACTACCCACCTTCTCATCTATGGGGGGGGGGGAGGGTTCACAAGCATTGAAGCAGATCTGCAGGTGTCTCTCTCTCTCTCTCTCCCTCACTATCTTCCCCACCTCTCTCAATTTCTCTCTGTTCTAACAAAAAAAAAAGAAAGAAAGAAAGAATAATAAAGAAAATACATGGCCACCAGGAACAGTGGATTTCTAGCGTCTGAACCAAGTCCTTGAGATAACCCTGGGATGGGGACGGACGGTGGCACACCCAGCTAAGGGCACAAATGTACTAAGCACAAGGACATGTGCAAGGATCCGGGTTTGAGTCCCTGGCTCCCCACCTACAGAGGGAACGCTTCACAAGCAGTAAGGCAAGTCTGCAAGTGTCTTTCTTCTCCCTATCTCCCCCCGCACTCTCAATTTCTCTCTGTCCTATCAAATAAAATGAGAAAAATGTCTGCCAGGAGTAGTGGATTCATAGTGTAGGCACTGAGCACCAGCGATAACCCTGGAGGCAAAAAAAAAAAAAAAAGTAACTGGTAACCCTGGTGGCGAAGGAAGGAAGGGAGTAAAAACAAGAAAAGAGTCATAGTGGACACAATAATAGAGAGCTAGATTATAACGTAAAATATAAACATAATACCCCAAGCTCATCTTGATACAGTTAAGATTCCAAATAAACTATTTAGGACACTCTACTATCAAGGACATGAAGCACAAGCCCCCCACATATCCACTACCTAACTTGTGGACTGTGCTCAGAGCCTGGCTTCCAAAAGGGTATATGGGAAGGCCTGGGGTGACATCACAGAGGGCAAATCTAGCAAAGACCCCATCAGATGTTGTCAAGGTCAACACCCAAAGGTAAATTAATAAACTGGTTGTCTCTATGGAAAATGTCATTTCCCCTCCACGTCTCTTGCCCCAGAGCTCACAGCCCAGTTCAACTACAAGGGAAACAGCAAGGAGACCCAAACTGAAGGGCATCCCCCACTCAAAGGCTCCTCAAAACCACTATGGTCATGCCAACCTGACTTCCCTGGGTAGATGACCCCACCAATGTGTCCTGGAGCCCCACCTCCCCGCCCCACTAGAGGAAAAGAGAGACAGGCTGGGAGTATGGATCGACCTGTCAATGCCCATGTTCAGTGGGGAAGCAATTACAGAAGCCAGACCTTCCACCCTCTACAGCCCATAGTGATCATGGGTCCATACTCCCAGAGGGATAAAGAATAGGAAAGCTATCAGGGGAGGGGATGGGATACGGAGTTCTGGTGGTGGGAACTGTGTGGAATTGTACCCCTCTTATCCTATGGTCTTATCAATATTTCTTGTCAATAAATAAAAATTTAAAAAAAACACTGGGAGGATCGGGCAGCAGGGCAGCAGGTTAAGCACACATGGCACAAAGTGCAAGGACAGGCATAAGGATCCTGATTCGAGCCCCAGCTCTCCACCTGCAGGGAGGTCACTTCACAGGCTCCAGGTGAAGTGGAGGTCTCCCAGGTGTGTATCTTCTCTCTCCCTCTCTGTCTTCCCCTCGTCTCTTGATTTCTTTCTGTCTTATATAACAACAATGACATCAATAACAATAATAATAACCACAACAAAAATAAAACAACAAGGGGAAAAAAAAAAACATGGTCACCAAAACTGTTGCAATAAAGAGACGTGGGGGCAAAATGGAGTGCAAGATCCACCGCAAGGTTCTGGAATTAAAAGGCAGTATTGGGTCCAAAGTGAAGACAGGGGCATAAATGCTGGGGGCTAGTTAATGGCACACATGGCATTCACAGAGGCACGCACCAGGGGGCGCTGTTTGTGGGTGTGGGCGGCTTTGCTGAGGCCTTCATAACACTACAGTCTATTCCCCTCACCAATGCAAACAACCACAGCTTTACCTCCTGAATGTTGGCCACCTTCTTCCCTCCACTCCTCAATCCCCTCCCCCTTGTCAATCTTCCCCCACTTCTCCATCTGTCCTCCTGACTTTAACAAGAAACAAAATAAATCCACAGCCTTCTCTAAGGCAGAGCTTCTGCGATGCCACCCCCAAGTGATACCTCTGTAGTCTTGAGCCTCTCCCCTGCCCCCAACCCCATGGCATCCTCACAAATGCTGCCATTCAGCAATATTTATTTTCTGAGCACCTAGTGTGTGCCTGGCACTCAGATTCAGGTGTCTTCCGTAACGTGGCTCATCATCAAGCTGGTCAGCCCTCTTCCTGCTGGCAGAGGACATCATTAACTGTGCCGTCAGCCCCAGAAACAGCACGCAGCTCAACCTGTATTCAAGTTCTAAGTATCCACCCTACAACAGGGGAGAGCAGGCACACTGAGACCACAGAGAGGCAAGTAAAAGGACACTGTTATTAATTGTCACTGCAGAGGCAGAGACTGCTGCGAGAAAGGAGAGCCTGCAGAACTGGAGACTTTTGTGAGGCTGGAGGACAAAATGAGCCCCCATACTCTCAGACAAGATGACACCCTATTCTATTCAGCTGAGTCATTCAAAAGGTACACAGGACAGGAAGCTCAAAATCCAATCAAAAATCTCTCAGGAGGGGGCCGGGCAGTAGCACACCAGGTTAAGCGCACATGGTACAAAACACAAGGACCAGCATAGGGATCCTGGTTCAAACCCCCAACTCTGCACCTGCGGGGGGGGGTCACTTCACAGGCCGTGAAGCAGGTCTGTAGGTGTCTATCTTTCTCCCCCCCCCCTCTGTCTTCCCCTCCTCTCTCAATTTCTCTCTGTCCTGTCCAAAACAGCAGCAAAAACAACAATGAAAAATAAGTAAATAAATAAATAAAAGATGGCTGCCAGGAGCAGTGGATTGGCAATGTAGGCACCGAGCCCCAGCGGATAATCTTGGAGGCAACAACAACAAAAAATCTCTCGGGAGAACAGTGAGCTTTTCATCACCCGCAGGGCTCAAGAATTTCCTTTTTCTTTCTCTGTTTAAAAAAAAAATTTACCAGAATCCAAGGACTCTAAGGGACAGAAGTGGGAGGAGACTGAAAGGAGGTTGGGGACCCTGTGCATGATGGTAGAGGAAGATACCAGCTGGCTGGTAGATGTGCTATGCAGACACCTGTCATGGGGAGATCAGAAACTGTTCATGCATTACAACTGTCTTGTGTTTTGTTTTGCTTTTTGTTTGTTTGTTTATTGCCACTGAGTTATGGTTGGGGCTTGGTGCCTGCATGACAAATCCACCATTCCCAGTGTCCATTTTTTCCTCTTTATTCCCCCTTCATTTTATTTGATAGAAAAGAAACTGAGAGAGGAGGAAGAGATAGAGAAAGAGAGACACCTGCAGCCCTGCTTCACTGCCCATGAAGCCTCTTCCCTGCAGGTGAGAAGTCAGGGATTGAACCCAGGTCCTTGTACATGGTAATCTGTTCAAACCGGTGAACCACCACCTGGGCCCCCACAGTCATCTTGTAAACTATTATTTTCCCCCGTAGAAGGTGGTATAAGTCAATAAAAGAATAACAAGTAGATAAGTCATCAGAAGTCCCTGCTGAGCAAAGGAGATGGGGCACTGGGGAGGCAGTGGAGGAGAAAAGTCATGATGGCAAACAAGGAAATGTGTAGAGCCAGGAGCTAGCTCACCAGGCCGAACACACTTTTTTTTTTTTTTGCCTCCAGGGTTATTGCTGGAGCTCAGTGCCTGCACCATGAATCCACTGCTCCTGGAAGCCATTTTTTCCCTTTTTGTTGCCCTTGTTGTTTTATCGTTGTTGTGGTTATTATTATTACTATTGTTGTTCTTGTTGTTATTGATGTGATTGTTGTTGGATAGGACAGAGAGAAATGGAAAGAGGAGGGGAAGACAGAGAGGGGGAGAGAAAGACAGACGCCTGCAGACCTGCTTCACCACTTGTGAAGCGACCCCCATGCAGGTGGGGAGATGGGGGCTCGAACCGGGATCCTTACACTTCACGCCATGTGCGCTTAACCCACTGTGCTACCGCCCACCCCACCCCCCACACTTTATAATATATGAGGAACTGGGTTCAAGTCCTGGACCACCACATGGGAGCACCTGTACAAGGAAGTTTCAAGAACAATGAAGCAGCACTGTGATAACTCTCCCTTTCTCTCTCTTTCTCCCTCTGGGTCTCTCACTCTTTTAAGAGAGAAAGACAGACAGAGAGAGCAGCAGATTCATGCAGATGCAGAACCCCAGTGATAAACCCCAGTGGCAAAGGAAAAAATAATGAAGTCCACATATTAAAAAGTGACCAGTGAGAAACAGGACAAGCACCCTCAATTTGAAGTGGGGTCACCCTGAACCCTCGCAATCCTCAGATACAAACTATGCACAAACCATGTGATTCCATGCACACAAATATCCCCTGAACACAATACAGCCTTAACCCAAAACAACCATGCTATCAAGTCTCCCGATGGTTCGAAGGCCCATACTTCCACCCCCATGCCTCCCAGTTTGAGAACTGTGCTCCCCATTACAGAGATTTGCCTGTGTATCTCACAATGCTAACTATGTTCTTTCAACTCATTAATGTTCCTTAAGAAACCATTCTCTTTTTTTGCCTCCAGCGTTATTGCTAGGACTCTAGCAGTGCTGGCACTGCGAATCCACTGCTCCTAGAGGCTATTTCCCCCCATTTTTGTTGCCCTTGTTGCTCTCGTTGTTGTTATTATTATTATTGTTATTGTTGTTATTAATGCAGTTGCTATTGGATAGGACAGAGAAAAATGGAGAGAGAAAGGAAAGACAGAGAGGGGGAAGAGAAAGATAAGACACCTACAGACTTGCTTCACCACCTGCGAAGCCACTCCCCTGCAGGTGGGAAGCCGGGGGCTTGAACCGGGATCCTTATACCAGTCCTTGTGCTTTGCACTACCTGCGCTTATCCCGCTGCGCTACCACCCGGCTCCCAGAGAAACCATTCTTATTCATAAATAATTTGCCTAAAAGCAAAGCTGAAACAGAGGGGTTAGTCAGCACCAAAAGTTTCCACTTCAAATATTAGCAATTGAGGGGGAAATGCCATTTGGGGGCAGTGCCAACAATAGCTCCCAACCAGCCTCATTATAGTTGAGCTCGCTCAGTCTCCAGAGGCATTTTTTATTCTGGGGCTAAAACAGCTGTGAGTTTAAGGTACATTACTAAGATGACATGGGGCTAGGAGGTCTGGTCCCCAGGTAATTGAGCCTCTCTGTTCTCAGTGATGGGGGTCAGGACACAGGGTCCCCTTGCTCCCCAGTCATGGCAGAAAAGTGGGGCAGATGCCATTTTCAGAAGCCTGCAAACCCCAGGCTGAGAGCTACCCCCTCCCCCCTGAGCCCAAGCCACAACTCTGGAGGCCTAGAGCTGGAGGCAGGTGAGGATGGGTAGGCAAGTGACTGTGCCTAAGGGTACTGCCCCTTCTCCCTGTTCAGCCACTGCACACACAGCTGGCCAAGCCCACAAGCATGGGTGGTCTACACAGCATGAGGCCCATGCACAGCCTCAAATACCCACAGTGTTGGGCACACCTCCATGCTGCCTCAGAGGGACACCCCCCCTACCCCAAAAAAAAGTGAGCATAATCAAACACATGGACTTTTCATTTCCTCCAGATGTTTCCCACCAAAGACACAGCATGGATCATTCCAGAAAAGCAGCCAGCAAAACATTCTCCTTCCCAAAGGTACATGTACATGTGACAGGGAAATAGAAGCTCTGGCACCTGTGATCAATTTCAGTTATCCAGGAAAGGCAGGACTGTGCTTCTGGGACTTGAGCCAAAGAGCACAGTGAAAGGAGAGAACAACTGGTCAACCTACAACCCCCCCCCCCTTGACTATAGGGTCTCTGTCCAAGCTGCATACAGTTGTTAAAAGAAATTACCATTAAGTTAGTGACAACACAGGGTTACAGTCCAACTGTTCTGAAAGGTGAAAAACTTGTCACAGGTCTCACTGGGCTGGTTCCCTGTGGAGATTCTAGGGCACACTCCACTTCCTTGCATTTTCCTGACTTCTAGAAGCCCCCAGCGTTGAGTCTCCTGCACCACCATTAAGACTGAGCTGAGAAGCGTTCTGGGGAGAGAGAGAGAGAGAGAGAGAGAGAGAGAGAGAAAGGGAGAGGAGAGGAGAGGAGAAGAGAGGAGAGGAGAGGGGAGGGGAGGGGAGGGGAGGGGAGGGAAAGAGAAGAGAGAAAAAAGAAAAGAAAAGAAAAGAAAAGAAAAGAAAAGAAAAGAAAAGAAAAGAAAAGAAAAGAAAAACAAGGTTCTGACTCATACCAGAGGAGGCATTGGGAGAGTGTGAACCTCCACCATAGAAAGACAGAGGGTGGGCAGGTATTGGCACACCCAGTTAAGTGCACATAGTACTATGCACAAGGATCCACGCAAGGACCCAGGTTTCAAGCACCCACTCCCCACCTGCAGCAGGGATAATTCATGAGCAGTGAAACAGGTCTGTGGGCATCTATCTTTCTCTTTCCCTCTCTATCTCCCCCCCTTCCCTCTCAATTTCTCTGTCCTACAGAATAAAAACAAGGGGGGGAAATGGCCACAGGAAGCGGTGGATTTGTAGTGCTGATATAGAGGCCCAGTGACAACCCTGGAGGCAAAAAAGGAAGAAAAAAAGAGATGCTCTCAGTTCTGACCAGCTTGGGATGTTTGATCTCTGATCTCTCACCTTTCATCTCCCAGCTTTGGCACTGAAAGCCCCCCCTTTGAGCTTCGGGGCCCTAGCCCATCAAATGGGATCAAATATGCCTGCCAGAAAGAACTCACTGTGAGAGTTTGAGAAACAGCACAGGCTAGTACTCCCCTGTAAGTTCACAGGTGCTATGCACCATGTTTTCAGGACTCGCTAGTTTGGGCCATTTCCAAGCAGTTGAGTGTGCACAGAAAGGCCCGGGTCACTCCCATACTGCAGAAGCTCAGGGCCATCAGGCTGCACCATCTCCCCTTGCCAAAGCAACCCTGAGACTGCTACCAGGGACACTCAGGGGGTCCCAGGCCCTTTATGCTCTTGACCCAAGTTGGAGAAGACTCTGCTATATGGGGCTGACAGGCTGGACCAAGAAACCCAATGAGAGAGAGGGAGAGAAAGTGTGAGCCTGTGCAGGCACATGATCTCCAAGAAACCTCAAGTGTCTCAAGGTTAATAGTTTCAACATTAAGTAGGGCACCAAAGTAAAAACCCAGTGGTGAGGGGTAGACATGTAGCTTCCTGGGCCAGTGGGGGGTGGGAGTGGGCGGGAGGGATGGGTCACAGTCCTTTGGTGGTGGGAATGGTGTTTATGTACACTCCTAGCAAAATGTAGACATATAAATCAGTAGTTAATTAATATGAGAGGGTGAAATCAATTGTATTTCTCAAAGTTTCTCAAAAGACAAACTGAATCTTTTTAATATATAGGCTACGTATTTGATATGTGGATTCTCTCAAAAGCCTAGACCAAGTAGATTAGAAGCTTCCAATAGCACAGCTATATACAAGATACTGGGTACTGTACAGCAAACCATAACAAAGGGACTTTTCAAAGTTAACCCAATTAACAAATAATGTGATAATATTAACTAGTGATTGTCTTTTTGAACCCTAAGACAGCAGGAACCTCACATCTTCACTATAGAGCCCCTACTTTCCCCAGTCCTGGAACCCTTGGATAGGGCCCACTTTCCCGTATGCATCTCCCAATCCAAACCAAATAATATTGCATCCGCCGATCACAACCTAACCAAAGCAACGATTGCCATCTCAACATGCTTCACCTCAGACTGTATCCAGAGACTTCACGTGTGGAATGACAACCCTTCAGCTTCATTACTCGGGTGAGACCTTTCCTTTTATAGTAATTATAAAAGGAAAATTTTATTTACTCTAATTTCATCTCAGGTAGTTCACTTTCTAACAAAGTCCCATAACCTAGATATACACCAGTTTCTGTGAGAGAGAGCTTATGTGCACACGTATCCATAAACTACTGCAAAATATATACCTGAAAGCAGGATTACACTAGAGTTTGCAGTGAGTACCTCCCTAACACTTCCTCTCCACTATTCCAAGCTTGGGATCCATGATTGCTCAACAAATTGTTTGGCTTCATATGTTAACTCTCTTTTCAATCACCAGGTTCCAGATGCCACCAGGATGCTGGCTAGGCTTCCCTGGATTGAAGACCCCACCAATGTGTCCTGGAGCTCAGCTTCCCCAGAGACACACCCTACTAGGGAAAGAGAGAGGCAGACTGGGGGTATGGACCGACCAGTCAACGCCCATGTTCAGCGGGGAAGCAATTACAGAAGCCAGACCTTCTACCTTCTGCAACCCTCAACGACCCTGGGTCCATGCTCCCAGAGGGCTAGAGAATGGGAAAGCTACCATGGGAGGGGGTGGGTTATGGGGATTGGGTGGTGGGAATTGTGTGGAGATGTACCCCTCCTACCTTATGCTTTTGTTCACTAATCCTTTCTTAAATAAAAAATTAAAAAAAAAATAGTTTCAACATTGAAAGAGGTAAAGTAAAATATCCATGCTTCTCTCTCTCCTCATCAGTACCTATTCACTCAAACATAAACACTTCAAAAGAAAGAAAAGAAACAACAGGAAAAAAAAAAAAAAACATATGCCTCCCAAAGGGAAAAGTATGTTTCTCAAGAACATCAAGAAACAAAGACCTCAAGAGAACCAAGAGACAGGTGTAAACATCTCAGTACGTATATATTATTTCAGCCCCACTCCCATTATCCATGACTGGCCAGTTCATATTTATGTGGACTAGTTCAACCTTTGTGATTCACTCAGATGAAGGTATGACACAGGTTGCAGAGTTAGTAGGTAGCATGAATCATATAGGTGTCCACCATGATGTCTCCTAGCTAAATCATTCATTCCATGGGCCTCCATATTGGTCTGTCACATGGTCTCCATTACCTTGACTTTAGTAGTAGTTTAGTAGTATTAGAGCTGATGTCAGCTCTAATACTACTAAACAGAATCACCTGCAGCCTGACCCAGAACCACTTCCTGGGGAACTGGACGTAAGCCTCAGCTGTGTGAAGACCTGAGCGTTCACCGCACCTGATTGGCTGGCCAAGGAGACTGGCAAGGCCTCAAATACTCCCACTCTGGGGATCACTTCTCTGGGGGAAGATATCACAACATCAAACCTTCCTCCAGGGCAGGTAAGGGCCAGGCTTGAGCCTGGCTGCATGCCTGGCAAAGCAGCACACTCTACGGGTTAGCTGTCTAGCCAGCCCTATTAAACACCTTTATAATTCCCAGCTCTGTCATCGACCTACTGCCAACAGCCATTAGGACAGCTACCATTAGAAAAAGCAGCTGGAATGTAAGAACTGGTTGAGGGTGGGGAGTAATAGAATCCTTGTGCACCATCAGTGGGAATGGAAAATGAAGCCACCACTGTGAAAAGTCTGGAACATTCTCAAAAATACTTAAACATAGCAATGCCATATGGGCCAGCAATTTCACTGCTGGCATGCACTCTAAAAAAATTAAAAACAGGAACTCCAAAAGGGGTCTGTCTAACCTATGTGCACGGCAGCATTTCTCACCAGAGACAAAAGGTGGATACAACTTACATGTCCCTCAAAAGAGTGCATAATGCAAATGAGGTCTAGCCACACCATCATATACTCACCATTCCGTCTCCACAAGGAAGGGAACATGGACACAAGTTCTAATACAAATGAACACTGAGGACATACAGCCAAGTGGAGCAGGCACGTCACAAAGGAGCAAATATGATCTGATCCCACTCAGATGAGGAAGTAAAAGTGACCACGTTCAAGAAAACAGAAAGTAGAATGCAGACTCCAGAGAATGTAGGGAGAGGGGACAGCAGGTTAGTGTTTAAAGGGTACACAGTCAGGGAGCTGGGTAGTAGGTCACACAGTAGAAAGCACACTTGATCACGTGCAAGAATCCAGGTTCAAGCCTCCAATCACCCACCATCATTAGAGCTTCCTATGCATACTTCTCTCTGCTTCCCGGTGACAGTCCTTTGGATCCATCCGCTGACCCCCAAGGTGACACCATCCATGGACGGCACATCTTGTGACTCTGAACATTGCTGTCACCTACCTGCTCCCTGAACCCTTGCTCTAGTCTGCAGGGAAGCACAGCTGAGGAAGGGAACAAAGGAGCAATCACATCCTCTGCTTGTGCCTAATGCACAGGCACTGTCACCTTGTGATTAGAGCTGGCAGTGACTCCTGGGGGACATCCAGCCTTTGCACCAAGTTGGTCATTCGCCACTCCACTCACACTCTGGGACAGGTCAGGGCCAGGGCGCTCTGCTCCCAGCTTTGCAAAGATGCTTCTCCTGCCAATGGTCTTAGTCCCCACAACTCCTGGCACAGAGCTGATGTGGAAAGTCACAGAAGGACAGCCGGCTGAGGACAGGGTGCCCGCAGCTCCCACCTAAAGCGTCCTGCTCTAGAACTGAAATGCACAAGAGGGCAAGCAGCAAAGCTGGGCACAGAGCCAGAGGAGGCACAGAAACAGATCGCTCCAGCCCCTCCATGTTGCCAATATCCACTGCAGTTACTGGAGGCGCCAGAAAGTTTATTTCTTCTCCCAGCTTCACTGCAGGAACAACTTCTGCATCTGTTTTTCAACCCAGTTGAAATGCTTCTCTGGAGAGAAAACAAAAGCCATCCAGAGAGTCCAACACCTTCCTTCATCTACAAGCAACCAAACCAACAGGCAACATAAACAACACCAGGACCTCAAACATAAGTCACACACCCACACTCCATGTCTCATTCTGGTTTGTTTTTGTTTTGTTTGCCACAGATCCTCATTGAAAGCATCACCCAGTGAGCTATCACCTTCTTCCCACCCTGCAAGTGTGTATGTCAGAATGCTCAGCTTTGCTTTATGATGATGCCAGGAATCGAACCTGAAATCTCCAACTCTCAGACATGAAAGTCTGTTCCATAATTGCTTTGCTATCTTCCCTGTCTTTCCCTTCAGGTTTTGTTCTTTGTTTGTTTTTGTGATTTCCTGGGTTTTACTGCTCTGGGACAGAGTTTTTCTGGTAGAGACAGACAGACAGAGGGAGCAAAGGAAAAACACCACAGCACTTAAGTTTCTTCCAACACACTGTGGGTTGAGCTTGAACCTGGGTTGTGTGCATGGCGTTTGACTGTTTTGGCTTCCTCATAAATGTTAGCATGTAGTACTGGTGCGTCCTATTTGGCTCACTCAGCATAATCCTCCTAGGTTTCCCCCCACCCGCCTACCCACCACACTGTACCCCTCCCCTCCCATGGATGCCTCATCAGGGGACCTGGGAGTGAGACCGAATTCTGCTGAAATCCACAAGTCCAGGGGGTTGCACCAACAACCTGGCTGAAGTGGGGGTGGGGTGGGGTTGCCTCCTAGGGGAGCCCTGGACCCCCATCTATGGAACTGAGCTGAGGGAACATCTGTGCATTCTCATACAACTTCCCAAAATATCCCTCTGCAATTATTCCGAGTCTTAAGTGGGCTCCCCAAACACATACAATTAAGACTAAAATTATAATTTTCAATTACCGCTAATTCAAATAAGCATAAAGCTTTCTCTTTTTTTTTAAGCCAAAGGCAAACAACATTCCCATTACCTCTCAGATGCCACTGGACTCTTGCAAATGACTGCCCAGGACCACACAGAGAGGATTCTGGAACAGCTTGGGGACCCCAGGGAAACCTCCAGAAATACTCATTTTCCACCTCCCCCCAGCAGAGTTTTTCTCATCAAATGGGACTTGGGCTTGAGACCAGTACCAGGTCCCAGTGAATGGGAGACAAGGACAAACGGTCATTCATTCTGACACTGAAGTGCTAGTGTCCCACTAACTGGAGGTGGCTTTTAGCCAGTTGCTCCCTAGAACCTCCCAGGCTCAACCTTCCTGAAGATCCAGAAATTTAAGAAACAAACAGCTCACAGCTCTCTCCCAGGAGGTGACCAGTAACATGGGATGGGATGTCTGATGTGACACTTTTTGCTACATGAGTGTTGGCACCAGTGACACCTCAGCCACGCCCCCCACTTACACACCCACTGGGGACCAAGTGAAAGAACCAGAACAGCTTTCTGCTTCCACATGCCAGGCAGGGCGTGTTCTTGTCACACACGACACAATTTGAACACTGTTACCACATGGGAGCAAGGTGTGTGCCCTACCTGGCTAGCTATCTCCCAGCCCTCTGTTCATTTCTTTCGATGTCTGTAGGGGAGAAGCAGCCTTCTGTTTCATGAGTAAATGGTGGGTCCACTTCCTCTGACAAGCAGTGTGGGCTTTAGGAATTCACAAACAGCACCCTTCTCCTGGTGCAGTGAGGAAAATAATCTTTTTTCTTTTTCACACTTGTAGTTGAAAGCAGAACAGATGGCAATGGTGGAGAATCTGCTCATAAGAAGTACAGCTTCTTGGTGGAAAAATCATCCAAAGGGCATGGAAAGTAGGGGCTGTGGTTTGGGGGTGGTTTTGTTTTTTACACTGATCACAAGGCACCACACTGAATCCCCAGAAACAAAGTGCTGAGAGCAACCTTGCCCTCACAGTAAAGCAGTGACAGTAGAAACTGCCCCAGTCTCCAGAGGGAGGCTGGGGTATCCTGCCCTGCCACTCTAAGAAGACTGGACCTGAAATGAGTGCAGCCTGCAGTGTTCCCAGCTATGACCATGAGCTGTGAGCTCAGACCAATAGGAACTTAGAGGTTACACAGGCTCCTGTGTTAAATATAAATATAAATAGGCCCTGGGTCAGGTGGATGGCAGTAAATAGTCAATTTTATTCATAGAATTTTTTTCAAGAATGGGAGCTACTCTGCTCTAATCCAACATTCTAGCCCTTTTCTCTACTCTGACACCATTTTCTCAGACAATATTTTTATCCAACTTCATGCTAGCTATCAAACTTAAGCAAAAACCACCATAGTCATGGGCCTCAAGAAACATGCGTAAAATGGACTTCCAAACTTTCTTCCACACTAAGATCCCTGATCTTATCTGCTCTGTTCCTATTTTTGGTTCCTATTCATTAACCATTTTTCTCTCACTTTATATCCTCCCACCTTCCAGATACCAAGTTGCAGATGCTACCATGATTCCATCCTGACTTCTCTGGGCAGACAACCTCACCAGTACCACCTCTCCATAGCTCTACCCCACTAGGGAAAGATGAAGACAGGCTGGGGATATGGATCAACCTGCCAACGCCCATGTCCAGCAAAGAAGCAATTACAGAAGCCAGAACTCCTACCTTCTGCACCCCCAAAACAATTTTGATCCATACTGAAGTGATAGGAGGAAGAGGCTAAGAGGGCTCTAAACTCCAGCTCTATCAGCACCCAGAAAGAGAGGAGGAAAAAGGGAGGGACATTTGGATGTAGTAATAGGTGTGGTTCGGAGGAGAAGAAAGGACTGGACCTGGAAGAAAAAGTGGGCAATTATGTACAAAAGTAGACAGATAAGTTGTAGGGATAATAGTTAAGCCATGTCTGCAACCTTACAACTGCTGTGGCTTGCAAATGAAAGATTGGGGATTCAGAACTCTGGTGATGGAAACAACATGGAATTATACCCCTATTGACATGTAATTTTGTAAATACAAAATTAAATCACTAATAAAATTTTTAAAAAGAAAGTGTCCAGGAAATAGATGGAAGGATGGGCCTGTCCATAGGAAGTGGGTGAAAAAGCTGGCAACATTGTTTTTTTTTTTTTTATTTCAATTACAGAATTGCTCAGCTCTAGCTGATGGTGGTGCTGGGAATTGAACTTGGGACCTCAGAGCCTTAGGTATGATAGTATGTTGTGTAGCCACTCTGCTATCTCCCTGGCCCAGCAGCTGGCACTTAAGCAGTGACGACGGAACATCCCCCACTTGATTCCATGCAGGCTGGCCAGGCCCAACCTGTCCGTGCTGGGGTGAGGGAGAGCACCCCAAGTTCCACAATGACTTTGATAGCTGTGGGCCATTTCCCTCATCAGTGAGAACACCCAAAGTTGCTGTGCTCATGTTCTCTAAGTCACAACCTTCTAGAGAAAGCTGTGTAGCTATTGTCTGTAACCACGTGGCCTGGCCACATCACTTACCACACTGAGTTTAACCCGTCAGAAAGTTCTGTAAGCTCTACTGACTGTGGGGAGGAGAGGGGGCTGATAGCAGATGTCTCAGACCTACAGTTTTAGTCCCCATGAAGAGAGAAAAAATAATTAATTAACTTAATTAAATAAAGTGAGTCAGCTGACAAAGACATCCCAGGCAGTGACCAGCAACAGGAGGAAAAGTCAGGGGCCAGAGATGGTGCATCCAACGCACGCATTACCATGTGCAAGGCCTAATTCTCAAGCCCCCACACCCCACCTGCAGAGGGAATGCTTCACACGCAGCGAAGCAGATCTGCAGATGCCTCTCTGTCTTTCTCCCTATGTCCCCTCCCCTCTCAATTTCTCTCTGTTCTATCAAATAAAATAGAAAGAAGAAAAGGGGGGGTAGGGTGATAGTGCAGCCGGTTAAGCACACATGGCGCAAAGCACAAGGACCAGCGTAAGTATCCCGGTTCGAGCCCCCGGCTCCCCACCTGCAGGGGAGTCGCTTCACAGGCAGTGAAGCAGGTCTGCAGGTGTCTAACTTTCTCTCCCCCTCTCTGTCTTCCCCTCCTCTCTCCATTTCTCTCTGTCCTATCCAACAACAATGACATCAATAGCAATGATAGTAATAACCACAACAACGATAAAAACGACCAGGGTAACAGAAGGGAAAAAATGGCCTCCAGGAGCAGTGGATTTGTGGTGCGGGCATGGAGCCCCAGCGATAACAAAAAAAAAGAAAAAATGGTCACTGGGAACGGTGGATTCATAGTGACAGCACTAAGCTCCAGTGATAACCCTGGTGGCGATATAAATAAATAAATAAATAAAGCAAGCCAAGCACAGAAAGGACCAGGCCTCAGACCTACCTCATATGGAAGCCGTATTACCTCCCATTCTTGCTGTGAGAAAAAGTAGATGTAAACTCACTTGGATAAAAAGCTACTTCATCATGAGCACTCAACGCGGGTTTGAGCCCAGATCCACTACACTATAAAAAGCTTTGTTGCTATAGCATCTCCCCCCCTTTCCATATATCTATATCTGGAAAAGTTATCCCAGAATAGTGAAGCCCCAGTGATGACAAAAGAAGGAGAGAAGGAGGAAGAGGAAAAGGGAGGATGAGGAGGAAGAGCTAAATGTGGTCCTATGTTATGTCTCTTACTCTCTGTCACTTTTGTATCTGAAATTAAAAGAATGAAAATGCTGGCCCAGGAGCAGTAAAATCATGCATGTGCAAGGTCTGGTTCTGTAGACATAAAAATAGTCAATGGATGTGGTGGAGTGGGGGGGGGAGATAGTTCAACTGGTAGACTGCAGTACTTGCATGCCTGAGGTTCCTGATTTGAACCCAATACATGGTGGTGTTTTGATTTCTCTCTCATATATGTGATTCTCTCATGTAACTTAATAAAACAAATTTTATTTTATTTATTTTTTCCCTTTTGTTGCCCTTGTTTATTGTCATCGTTGTTATTACTATCGTTGTTGTTGGATAGGACAGAGAGAAATGGAAAAAGGAGGGGAGACAGAGAGGGGGAGAGAAAGGCAGACACCTGCAGACCTGCTTCACCACTTTTGAAGTGACCCCCCTGCAGGTGGGGAGCCGGGGGCTCGAACCGGGATCCTTAAGCCGGTCCTTGCACTTTGTGCCACTTGCGCTTAACCCGCTGTGCCATCGCCCGGCTCCCAATAAATATTTTTAAAATACTCAATGGATATTAAAGAAAGGAGAAAGGCTGTGCCAGTAATAGAAGCCAGTCATTAAACGAATGAATATCAATGTAAATCAATAACGTTTAAGTGAGACTAGTTTAAATACACCAGTTAAAAGACAAGAGATTGAATGGGGGAGATAAGGGGAGCTGAAAGGAAGTTGAGGATTCAGTGTGGATACAGTGAGGATACAGTGTGATTTAGTAAAAAAAAAAAATGCAGAAACAGTAAATAAAAATATAAGAACCAATTATTTGCAATTCACAATATGTCATATATGTGTGAATATCTTTATATTTATATGAAAGAACCTGATAGGGAGTCGGGCTGTAGCACAGCAGGTTAAGCGCAGGTGGCGCAAAGCACAAGGACCAGCATAAGGATCCCGGTTCGAACCCCGGCTCCCCACCTGCAGGGGAGTCGCTTCACAGGCGGTGAAGCAGGTCTGCAGGTGTCTATCTTTCTCTCCTCCTCTCTGTCTTCCCTCCTCTCTCCATTTCTCTCTGTCCTATCCAACAATGAACAATGACAACAACAATAATAACTACAACAATAAAACAACAAGGGCAATAAAGGTTATAAATAAATAACAATAAATTTTTTTAAAAAATTTAAAAAAAAGAAAGAACCTTATAGGTTAAAAGTTGGGTATACTAAGGGATGAAGAAAGATATACTACGCTAATTTCAATTTTAAAAAGTCAGAGGGGCAAGCAGTAGTGCACCCAGTTGAGTGCATGTTACCATGTGCAAGGAATCAGGTTCAAGCCCCTGGTCCCCACCTGCGGGGGGGGGGGGGTGCGGGGAGGAAGCTTCATGAATGGTGAACTAGATCTGGAGGTGTCTTTCTTTTTCTCTCATTCTCTGCTTCCCCTCCCCTCTCAATTTCTCTCTGTCCTATCAGATAGAAAAAAAATAAAGAAAAAAGAAAAGAAAAGAAAAGTCACTGGGAGTGGTGGATTCATTTTGCATTTACTGAGACTCATCGATAACCTTGGTGAAGAAATAAAGAGAGGAGGGGGAGGAAGGGAGGGAGGGAGGGAGGGAGGGAGGAAGGAAGGAAGGAAGGAAGGAAGGGAGGAAGGAAGGAAGGAAAGAAAATGGAAGGTCTGGAAATGTGTTCAACAGTTCAGCAATAGCATATGCTTTGAATGCATGAGGCCCTAGGTTCAATCCTCATTATGGAAGAGAAAAGAGAGGATTAGAAAAATCAATATTTAAATACAAGGCAGACTTTAGAACAAGGAAAAGCTTAAGACATAAAAACAGAGGACAGGGCCGGGTGGTGGTGCACCTGGCTGAGTGCACATGTTGCAGTGTGCAAGGACCCAGATTCAAGACCCAGTCCCCATCTGCAGGGGGAAGCTTCATGAGTGATGAAGTTGTCTCTCTCTCTCTGTCTGTCTCTCTCTCTCTCTCTCTCTCTCTCTCTCTCTATATATATATATATATATATATATATCACCCCTCCCCTCTCAGTTTCTGGCTGTGTCTATCAAATAAATAAAGATTTAAAAAAAGAGGACAGGGACTGGGTGGTGGCACACCTGGTTGAGCGCACATGTCACAGTGTGCAAGGACCCAGGTTCGAGCCCCCAGTCCCCACCTGCAGGGGGAAAGCTTTGTGAGTGGTGAAGCAGGGCTGCAGGTGTCTCTCTGTCTCTCTCCCTGTCTATCTTCCTCCTCTCAATTTCTGGCTGTCTCTATCCAATAAATAAATAAAGACATTAAAAAATTTTTAAAGAGGGAAATACGTAATAACATGTAATTCAATTAAATTCACCAAAAGGAGATCACAGTAGTAAACATCCATGCACCTGACAACAAAGCATGAAAATATATAAATGACATCAGAGCACCTAAATATTCTAAGCGAATGCCAGCTTATCTGATGGGAGAAAAAGACAACAATGGGACAACAAATAGTAGGGGGTCTCCACACCCCTCTTCCAATGGGCGGTCTTGAACCAAATGGACATATATGGCCAATTCCACCCAGGGGCAGCAGACTGCACATTCTTTTTAATTACACACAGAGCCTTCTCCAGAAACCACTGTAGCCACTATAGAAAATAGTATTAAAGCTCCTTTAAACCTTAAAGACACAATTACTTTATGATGCAGCAATTCACTTATGGGTACAGAGTTGAAAGAACAGAAATCATGCTCTCGAGAAGCTCTGCACACCCATGTTTGCTCGGTGTTATTTATAATCACCAGGACATGAAAGCAAAGTAAAAAAAAAGAGTACATTTTAAGACGTGAATGTACAGAGAAAATCTGGGAAATATACACAATATAGCACAGGTCGGCCTATAAAAAAGCTAGGAGGAGGGGGTCGGGCGGTGGCGCAGTGGGTTAAGCGCATGTGGCGCAAAGCGCAGGGACCGGCGTAAGGATCCCGGTTCGAGCCCCCGGCTCCCCACCTGCAGGGGAGTCACTTCACAGGCGGTGAAGCAGGTCTGCAGGTGTCTTTCTCTCCCCTTCTCTGTCTTCCCCTTCTCTCTCCATTTCTCTCTGTCCTATCCAACAACGAATTGCGTCAACAAGGGCAATAATAATAGCCACAACGAAGCTACAACAAGGGCAACAAAAGGGGGAAAAAAAATGGCCTCCAGGAGAGGTGGATTCATGGTGTAGGCACCGAGCCCAGCAATAACCCTGTAGGAGGAAAAAAAAAAAAAAGCGAGGAGGAAGAGGAGGAGAGGGAGAAGGAGAAGAAGGTGATGGTGACGTTGAAAAAGAGGGAAATTTTACACTTTGTGATAATGACCTAGAGGAAGTTATGCTGAGTGCACCAGACAGGAAGCACCAATAATGCATGCTAACATTTATGAGGAAGCCAAAATAGTCAAATGCCACAGAAGCAGAGAGCAATAATGGTTTCCACAAGCTGGAGAGGCCAACATGGGGAGGCATGAATCAAAGGACTCAAAGTTTCAATCATTAGGGGACCAGAGAGATACTTTAGGGTCACTGTTTGCCATGAACAAGGCTGAGACTCAAGCCCTGATACCACATGGAAGTACAGTATTACTGGGATGCTCCTATTCTGTGGTGTCTCTTCCTCTCTCCCTCTCTCTGTGTCTCTGGAAAAAATGTCAGCCTGGAGCAGTGAAATTGTACATATGTGAGATGCTAGCTCAGACTCCAACAACAACAAAAAAGAGTTTCACTTATACAAGATGACTAAACTGTGAGGATATTCTGCACAGCATACAACCCCCATGATTACCAAAAACATATATCAAACATTTAATGTTAAGAGAGTAGATCTTACTATTATCAAAGAAATGATAGCAACAATAATACATAAATAAAAAGGAAAGGGAGAGCATTTTACAGGGTTGGATATGCTCATAGCCTAGATTCTGGGGAGGGTTTCATGGGTGTATACTTAATTTCCAGACACACTAAGTTGCACATATGAAATACACACAGCTTCTTGCATGCCAATTATAGCTCGGAGGAAGCTTAATAAACAGGTAAAGTAGGGGTCAGGCAGTGGGTACACCTGGTTAAGCACACAAGTTCCAATGTGCAAGGACCCAGGTTCAAGACCCCAGCCCCCACCTGCAGGGGGAAAGCTTCACAAATGGTGAAGCAGTGTTACAGATATCTGTCTCCCTCTCTATCTCCCCCTTCCTCTCAATTTCTGACTATCTCTATCCAATAAGTAAATAAAGATAATAGAAAGTAAAGATAGAGTAATGAATAAACAAAGTGGGGGGGGGGGAAATGAGGCAAAAGCTGATAGCATGCAAGATGAGATGGGTGAGCCCACTATTCTAACGGAAGTCTCGCAACCCCTATCAGTAGCTGAGGGAAGTAGCAGGAAGCAAATAAGCAAGGACAGTCAACTTGAACAGCACTATCCATCAACCGGACCTAATTGACAGGTGGAAAAAATTCCATCCAACAACTGCCAAATACCCATTCTCCTCCAGTGTGTATGGAACATTCATCAAATGTCTTAGTCAATTTGGGATGCTGTAACAAAATCCCAGGGTCCGGGCTGCTTACAGAGAGACAGCAACTATAGCTCACAGTTCTGGAAGGTTGAGATCAGGGCTCTGTAAAGTCACAGCCCTTCTGGGTTACATGTCCATCATAGCCACATGTAAAGTTGGAGATTTTTCTAAAGCATCTCTACTCCCAAATGCCCCACCTCATAATACCATTCCCTTGAGAGTTAGAATCTCCAGTTATGAATTTGGAGGGACTTAAACATTCAGATTCATGGGGGACATCAGAGATAAAGTTCAGCTGGTAGAGTACATACCTTGCTATATATAAGGCCGTGGGTTCAAACCTCAGCACCATATAGGAAATCCATGGTTGAAACTAGAGAAGCTCCTCTGTGGTATTCTCTCTCTCTCTCTCTCTCTCTCTTTCTCCCTTCCCCCACTCTTTCCTGTCTTTTCTTTCCTCTGTCCTTCCCTTTTGCTTCCCTTCCTCTCCTCACACAAGAAAACAAAAATCTGAGCTGGGAAGTCATTCAGAAGTAGCATGCATGCAACAAGATCCTGGGTTCAATCCTCCATACCACATTAAAATTTTTCAAATCGTAGCACTAAAACATTTAATTTGGGGGCCTTAAAGCACAACTTTTAACAAATTCACAAAATAAAAAATAGAACTCATACAAAGCATGATCTCTGCTCAGACTGGCACAAAACAAAAACTCAGTAACAGGAAGAAGGTGGGATTCCCAGGTATCTGGAAAGTAATCAGTGACTGATTCTCAATAACAAGGGGTTCATTCCCCAGCGGGGGACAGCCTCGAGGTAACCTGCCCTCAGATCCAACCTCATCTGCACAACTGCTTGTAGGAACTTCATACAGTGACCCACCCTGGTTGTCACCCACACCAGCAGCTCCTCAGAAAGGTCACCTTGAATGGACAGTGAGAGATTTAGGGTTCAGAACAGCCAAGGAACTGTTGAGGAGGCTGGGAGACAATACCAGCCTGGGAACCGTGGGCCCCGCAACTGCCCCCCTAACAGAAAGGGAGGCTACCCAAGGAGGCAACCCCATGCCCCTCAGAGAACCAGAACCCCTCCCATGGCAGACAGAAAGCCCAGTGGGCTCTAGAGATGTGTTTCATCTACCACCTGACTACTTCTCCTCCAGGAACACCCTGGACTCTGCCCCTCTTCCTCCTCAAAATAAAATAAATTTGTGCAAACAGAAACCAAGGGGAAAACCCGAGTGCAGCTGCCTATGACAACAGCTCTTTCCAGCTTCCACCATAGCACAACACACAGTGGGCCAAGGGGCCTATGGGCCTACTCACTGCAAAGTTCTGGATCCCAGAGGCTGATCTGCCATCTGTTGGATGGTTCTGGCTGCAGCGACTTGGCCACAAGAGACTCAGCAAAGCTCAGATCTTCAGGAGGCTAATAAGCAAGAAAACAGCGTCAGAGGTTCTGGTCACTTGGGTCCACCCTCCCTCTAAAGAAACATCCACAGCCACTCAGAAGTCCAAATTCAGAATTTAGGGGGTCTGCAGGGCAGCCAGATGTTTTGAAATTCCAAGAGCTGTCAAGTTGATCACGGGGCTCCCCAAGTTGTCCCATCTATTTCTAAAAAAATCAACAAATACGTAGAACTAGGACTGACACCATGTGCACTGGTTTAAAACCAAGGCAAAAGAGGGCTGGGGAGACAGTGGCAGAGCCCAGGACATGCATGAGAAAGGTCCCAGGTTGGATCCCTGGTGCCACCATGCTCCTGGGCTGAGCTGTGCTCTGGTGCCACCTCCCAATCTCATAAAATAAATTAAAAAATAAAGTTTTAATCTTTGGGAGGAAAAAAAGATCAACAGCCAAGGAGGTGGTGCAGTGAGTAAGTATCAGACTCTGAATCATGAGGTCCTGAGCTCAATCCCTGACACCTCATGTGCAATACTTTGGTTCTCTCTCCCCAGTAAATAAATAAATGGTTGGGTGGTGGTACACACAGTTGAGCACATGTTACCATAGGCAAGGACTTGAGTTCAAGCACCTACACCCCACCTGCAGAGGGGAAGCTTCACAACTATTGAAGCAGGTCTGTCTGCAGGTGTCTCTCTGTGTCTCTCCCTCTCTCTTCCCCTCCCCTCTCAATTTCTCTCTGTCCTATCAAATAAAAAGGGAAAAAAGAAAAGAAAAATGGCCACAAGGAGCAGTGGGTTAGCAGTGTCTGCAAGTCCCAATAACCCTGGTGGCAATAAAATATAAATAAATATTTAAAGAAAAAAATGAAAAGTGGATCAGGATGAAAGCACTTTTGGGACCATTTTAGAGGAGGATACTGTGTGACAGTATCACCCTTTCCTGCCTCGAGGGAGAAGGGTGGGGGAGAACCCACCTGAGAGAAGCATCACCTAGAACTCCCTGAGAAGCTGGACAGAGGAACAGACACCATGACTCACATCCCAAATCAGCTGCCACAGCCTGGGAAGACCATGCCTCAGTTTCCCTACCTGAAAAGTTAGGGGTGGGGGTGGAGCAGATGGTGGTACACCTAGTTAAGCAAACACAGTACTAAGTGCAAGAACCTGCACAAGGATCCAGGTTTAAGCCCCCTCTCCCCACGTGCAGGGAGAAGCTTCACATGCAGTGAAGCAGGTTTGCAAGTTTCTTTCTCCCTCTCTATATCCCCTTCCTCTCTTTATTTATCTCTGTCCTATCCAATAAAGTGGGAAAAAATAGCTGCCAAGAGCAGTGGATTCATAATCCAAGCACTGAGCCCCAGTTTTTTTTTTAACCCTGGAGATAAAAGAAAAAAAAAAGTTAATGGGAGAACCTGTGCCCTTACCCTCCTATCCTGCTATGTCAAATCAGGACAGATAGCATAATGGTTATGCAAAAAGGCTCTCATGTTTGAGGTCCCAAAGTCCCAGGTTCAATCCCCCGCATAAGTCAGAGCTGATCAGTGCTCTGTTAAAAAACAAACAAACAAACAAACAAAAACGCTCTGATTCCCATAACCTCTGAGGTTCCTTTTCTGTTTTTGTTGTTGTGAAGTTAGGGCCCCTTACATCGTACATGCACAATTTCACTCCTCCCAGTTCACTTTTTTATTCAGGTAGAGAGACAGAGGAAGAGAGACTTTACAACACCAGAGCTTCCCCAGTTGCCATGGCACCTCCATCTGGTGCCAGGGCTCAAACTTGGGCCATGTATGGCAAGTCATGCCCCCTCCAGATTGAACTCTCTCAGGGACCCAGGCTGAGCTTTAATGTTAACAGCTGGCCACGTAACTGGAGACTTCCTGGGTTCAGATCTGAAGCCCCTCCTACCTGGCATGGCCCAAGCTCTGAGATGGCACCATGCACATAGGAGAGACTGGTGCCAGGCCCCACCTGTGCCCCCTTCCCACCACACACACACATACCTGCAGCCAGGAGTAGGGCGTAGGGAGGGACAAGCATATGCAACAGGGATGTCAAGCTAACTTCCTTCACTATTAAGCAGTGGTCCACCCAGTTAAGTGCACATAGTACTAAGCTCAAGGGCCCACACAAGGATTCAGATTTGAGCCCCCGCTCCCTACCTGCAGAGGGTATAATTCACAAATGGTGAAGCAAGTCTGCAGGTGTCTTTCTCCTTCTCTATCTCACGCTCCTGATTCTCAATTTCTCTCTGTCCACACTGGGTTAAGCACACATAGTACGAAGTGAAAGGACCTGCACAAGGATCCCGGTTTGAGGCCCTGGCTCCTCACTTGCAGGGGGGGGTCACTTCACAAGTGGTGAAGCAGGTCTGCAAGTTTCTGTCTATCTCCTTCCCTATCTTCCCCTCCTCTCTCGATTTCTCTGTCCTATAAAAAAAAAATTTGAACAATTGGCCAAAGGAGCAGTGGATTTGTAGTGCAGGCACTAAGCGCCAGCAATAACCCTGGAACCAAATAAAAAGAAAAAAGAAAGAAAGGAAGAAAAGAGAAATGAATCTGAGACAGAAAACCTACAATCCAGCAGCCCAGGAGGTGGCTCAGTGAGTAAGGCACTGGAGTCTCAAGCATGAGGTCCAGAGTTTGATCCCTGGCATTCTATCTACCAGAGAAATGCTCAGGTTCTCCCTTCCTCTCATTAACAAAAAAGTCTATTAAAAATATACATTTGGGGGGTCGGGTGGTAGCGCAGCGGGTTAAGTGCACATGGCGCAAAGCGCAAGGGCTGGTGTAAGGATCCCGGTTTGAGCCTTTGGCTCCCCACCTGCAGAGGAGTCGATTCACAGGCAATGAAGCAGGTCTGCAGGTGTCTGTCTTTCTATCCCCCTCTCTGTCTTCCTCTGCTCTCTCCATTTCTCTCTGTCCTATCCAACAATGAACGACATCAACAACAACGACCACAGCAAGGCCACAACAAGGGCAACAAAAGTAGGGGGAAAAGGCCTCTAAGAGCACTGGATTCATGGTGCAGGCACTGATCTTCAGCAATAACCCTGGAGGCAAAATATATATTCATATTTGCAGTCCAGCTCTGGGAAGGTAAAAAATGAGACAGAACAGAGCAGGGCTCAGGAGCCCAATGTACAGGCCTGAGACCCTTGCCCAGGGGCTCCACCCAGAGCAAACACATTCTGGCATCCACCCCACTCAATGCCCACCAGCAGCCAGAACACAGCCCCCGAGGGAACCCCTGCAGCTCAGTCTCTGCAAAGCCTTTCATGCTTTCTCCCTCTCAGCTTAGTGTTCTGCTGGGAGACCAATGTGGGCCCCCAGACTGGAGGAGCCATGGAGAATGTGCTCAACTCTCCCCTACCCCAAAACCTTCCCATCTCAGCTAGTGAATACAACCAACCCTTCGAGTTGCTGAGGCCATTCTGGACCCTGCTTCTCCCAACCTCACACACACCTCTGGAAGCCTTGCCGGCATCCCCTCTGAATCAAGAGTCTCCCAGTGAGTGAAGTCAAGTCTCAGGTCCACTGCCTCCACACTGACCCCCATCCAGAGCAGCCTCAGCACACCAGTTCAGATGTCCTTTCCCAATATTATGGGTGGATGAGTCCCTACACAGCCAGGGGCACCCTCCCGTCCCCACCTTTCCCTCACGTGGCCTCTCCCCTCAGACTAGCCACCAGGCCTCCCTGCATTTCCTCAAAGCCCCAGTAAACTCTGGGTAAAAGAATGAATGGAAGAGTAGGCCAGGCTAGCCCCACACAAGATCCACTCTAGTCATCCACAGTCCTCAGAGCCCAGTAGCCAGAGAGGTGACCCGGATACTCTCAGGAGGGCTATAACAAAGCTCCGTGCACAGGGCAGCAACAGTAGGCATTTATCTCTCAGTCCTAGAGGCTGGGAGTCCAAGATGAAGGCGGAGCAACATGGCGGAAGCCTGGGGAAAGCTCACTTCCAGTTTACAAATGGAACACAGTGGGAGAGAAGGGAGCTAACTCCCTGGCTTCCTACAAGGGCACTAATCCTACCCTGGGGCTCCACCTTCATGACCACAGCACCCCCAGGAGCCCACCTTCTAATACCATCTCACTGGGCATTCGATTTCAATATATGAGTTGGCAGGGCACAAACACTCAGCCCTGGATGTGCACACCCCCCTGTGGCGGTTCTACGTCCCTAAAATGTTCATTTGACATCAAAGCAGCTGCTGGGGTGAGAAGGGGGTGGTGGGGAGGGTGCCTGCTAATGGGTCTGGGTGATGGGAATGTTCTGGAATGAGATGGTGGTGATGGGTGCACAGTGCTGTGAGCTGATTAAAAAACCAATGAACTGTAGACTTTAAAGGGGGTGGGTTTATGGTGTGTGAATTATATCTCAATAAAGTTGTTATTAAATTTTGTTAAATCACAAGTCCAATTGCATCCTCTTCAGCCTCCTCCTCCCCACCCCGGCCCCCTGTCGCTAAGAGAAAGAACTCTCACGCTGAGGAGAGGCCACCACAGACAATGTTCCAGCCTCACAGGCTATTTGGCACTCCTGAGACACAGTTGGCCCATCCCTGCCAAGCACCTGGCACTTGCTGACCTCAGCGTCCCTGCTCATATACCACTTCCCACTCACCTGCCAGAGCCATAGCTGCCTCCTCTGTCCTGCCCTGGGCTCAGCCCCTCACCCCCACCCCCACTTTCTATGCTCCCTGAGGTCCCCCCTGCACCTACAACGGAAACCCACTGAATGTTGGCTCAGTGACAGGACTGCTCCCAGAACACACACAGAAGACGGACACTCAGGCAGGCCACCACCAAGGCCAGGCCACCCACCCAACAGGTAGGGGGTCCCTTCAACCAGGGTCTGAACTAAACTCTAGCTCTGTACTGTTTGGGACCCACTCACAGATTAATTCCCACTATGTACCAGATATTGGGGAGGGCTGGGGGTGGTTAGTGGCCCCTCATTGTGACTGGAAACCCAATTCCTACCTGTAACTTGTGAGGGGCAACAACTGTCTTCCTCACCCCGCCCTCTAAACACAAGGGCCCAGAAGGGTCTCTCGGCTCTGAAGGTCTATGGGACCTGTGGAGCTTGTGAATTCTATGGCATCTGAGGTATGCAGGAGGCCTGTGGTATCTATGTGGCCTGTGGGGCCTGTGGAGTCTGTGGGATCCTGAAAGATATTTGAGCTGTGAAGCATCTATGGGACCTATGAGGCCTGTGGGGTGTGCGGGGCCTATGAATTTAGTGAGATCTAAGGTATGTGGGAGTCTGTGAATTCTGTGGGGTCTATGAGGCCTATAGGGTCTGTGTGACCTGAGGGGCCCAGGAGGTCTGTGGAGTCTGTGGGTACCTGTTGGGTATATGGGGCCTAGAAATTCTGTGAGGCCTGAGGCCTGTAGGGCCTGTAGGGTCTGTGGGGGTCACCCTGTTGAAAGGAGGGCACACACTGCTGAGCACAGAGAGGAGACTCTGCTTTCTGATGTACACAGCTGGGGTGTAACTGGGGAAGATTTCCCTGCATGACTGTGGGAGAACAGCCTGTTCTGATGGAGACACCCACACCCAGACTATTTCATGTTCCCACAGAAAGAGATACTCGTTCTCATACTGAAAATCCCTCCCATCCCTTTCCCACCTCCCTCTCTATTCAGTCATGGGAGCACTGATGTCACATGAGGCCACAGTGGAAGGACGATGGGGTGGCCTCCTGCTATTTGGGGGTGGAAGCCCCCACAGAACATTGTGCCACCGCCACTTGTAGCCCATCACTGGGATGATGTGGGGCCACTCTGCTTCCTGTTTCCAAAGGCTCCTCACATGTCCCTGAGGTGCCTACCCCATCAGACTCACCCAGACCCACTCAAGCTCTACCGATAAGTACTAATAAGTACTACATTTTACCAGAATATTCTAAGACAAAGGACACCAATTCCAAGAGAGACTGAGGCAGGAAAGCCAGTGAAGAGAGGCAAGGGGTGGAGGGAATATGCCAGGCTTCCCCTCATGACCTTTCAGCCTCGTAGGGGTTCACATGACATCATACCCACAGTATCAACACTGTGAAAAGAGATTCTTGGAAACTGTGACTTGTAGGGAAAGGATATAACAAAACCAGTGTGTCCACAGGCTAACTGAATTAAGTTACTCAAAACAATTTCTGGCCACTAAAACCACTTCTAAAGAAAGACTTTCCGGGAGTTGGGCAGTAGCGCAGCGGGTTAAACACAGGTGGCACCAAGCGCAAGGACTGGCATCAGGATCCTGGTTCGAGCCCCCGGCTCCCCACCTGCAGGGGAGTCACTCCACAGGCGGTGAAGCAGATCTGCAGGTATCTATCTTTCTCTCCCCCTCTCTGTCTTCCCCTCCTCTCTCCATTTCTCTCTGTCCTATCTAACAACGATGACATCGATAACAACAATAATAACTACAACAATGAAAAACAACAAGGGCAACAAAAGGGAAAATAAATATAAAAAAAATTAAAAAAAGACTTCCCAAATATCCAATATATATTTTTTAATGGTTGTTTTCATTCATTCATTGGATACATTGGATCGACCTTCTCGTGGTGCATCCCGTGAGTACCCATTCATTGGGGAAACTGACGATCCTTCCTAGCCAACTGAATCCACATGGATCCCAGTCACTTTCAAAGCCAGCAACAAGCAGCTCCTGACAGCTTCTAATCTGACGCTGTTGACTGGCTACGGAAGAATGGCAAACGCTAGAAGAAGAAGAATTCATTCATTTGTTCATTCTCCAACCCGCTTGCTTCAGTACAAGGTTCCAGGTGTCCAGAGACTGCCAACAGCTCAGAGTACAAAGTAGGTTCTCACCCCGGGGTGCACTACACACACCCACACTCACTCTGACTGGGACATTCCAGTGAACCCCACATGCAGAACTTTGGCGTGCAGGAGGAAAGCAGAGTCCTCAGGAGCGAGTGTCTACTCCCCACAGAGAATGTCAGAATCCACTGCTTCTTTTCCTCATCAACCTTAGAGCAGAACATGGACCTGCTATATTTGAACTGCGTCACTGGGGGATCCCTCGGAACACCTAAGATCGCTTGTCCTTCTTGACACATTGGGATCCTAAAATAGTGGGTCATTGTGCTGAGTCAGGATTCTGGTCTACACTGTTTCTCAGAAGATACCAGCCAGCACTTCACTATGGCAGTCCTTCCCCACTGAATTGGAACAGACAATCTTAAAAACAGGAGGAAGCTGACAAGACAAGGACATAATGCAAGAGCAAGCAAAACTAAAGGATGAAGGGGCTGGGTGATGACACACTTGGCTGAGTGGAAATTACAGTGCACAAGGATCAGTGTTCAAGTCCCCATTCCCCACTTGTGGGGAAAGCTTCACAAGTAGTGTCTTTCTGCAGGTGTCTTTCTCTCTCCTTTTTCTTTCTTTATTTTTTATAATTTTTTGTTTTTATTTATTTACTTACTAGATAGACAAAGAGAAACTGAGAAGGGAGGGGGGAGATAGAGAGGAAGACAGACACATGCAGCCCTGCTTCACTACTCATGAAGCTTTCCCCCTGCAGGTGGGGACCAAGGGCTTGAACTCGGGTCCTTGTGGACTATAATGAGTGCACTTAACCAGGTGAGCCACCACCTGGCCCCCTTTTATCTCCCTTTTTTCTATCTTCCTCTTCCCTCTTGGTTTCTGTCTATGTCCAGTAAACTGATAAATAAAAAAAATATTTTTAGGGGATTGGGCAATGGCGCACTGGGTTAAGTGAACATAATGCAAAGTGCAAGGAACTATGCAAGGATCCTGGTTCGAGTCCCTGACTCCCCCACCTGCAGGGGGGTTGCTTCACAAGTGGTGAAACAGATCTGCAGGTGTCTCTCTTTCTTTCTATCTATCTATCTATCTTCCTTTCTTCTCTCAATTTCTCTCTGTCCTATCCAATGAGATGGGGGAAAACAGGCCTCCAGGAACAGTGGATTTGTAGTTCCAGCACCAAGCCCCAGCAATAACACTGGAGGCAAAAGAAAAAAAAAAAAATATGAAGGAGTTTAACTTAAAATAAAAAATTTAAAAAACTAACGATGGTGAGTCACATGGTTTTAGACTGTTTAACACAAACAGCGACCCCTAATCGGCCTTACTTAGTGCTTAACAATGATGATTCACTTGTCAGTAAACCAGTGACCCATACCCAGGCAAAATGTTAATAGGGGGTGAAGCTAGGACTAGGGGTTCAGGGGTGGGGGAGGTATATGAAAACCTTCTCATGGTCCTGGAAGTGGTGCAGTGATAAAGCTTTGGACTCTCAAACATGAGGTTCCAAGTTCGATCCCCGGCAGCACATGTGCCAGAGTGATGTCTGGTTCTCTCCTCCTATCTTTCTCATAAATAAATAAAATCTTTAAAAAAAAAAAAAAGCATGAAAACCTTCTCAACATGGTGCTCAGTTATTTGTGGGAGGGGGATGGAGGAGGAGATGGGGTAAAACCATGGTCTTCTGTATATACAATGCCACTGCTGGGGAGCCTCCCTAGGCTAGTTCTTTTTCTTTTATACTTTTCAAAGAGAGAGAAGAAATACCACAGCACTATTTCCCCACTGGTGTAGCTTTCCCAGTGCCAACCACGGTGCTCCCACATGGGGCCTAGGCTCGAACACAAGGCTTGGCACATGAGAAAGTACAAGTTCTACAGGGGGGGGGGTTTTGACCCAACCCTGTAAATGTATATTTTTAAAGTAAATGTGTTGCTCTGAAAGTGGCACAGTGGGTAAAACATTGGACTCAGGGATGGATGGTGGGTACCATGCACAAGGACCCAGGTTCAAGCCCTTGGTCCTCATCTGCAGAGGGGCCTTAGGAGTGGTGAAGCAGGTGTCTCTTTTCCTCTCTCCTTCTCTATCTTCCCCTCTCGTCTCGATTTCTCTTTATCCCATCAAATTGGAGGGGGAAAAAGTGGCCACCGAGAGCGGTTGATTTATGATGCAGGCGCCAAGTCCCAGCAATAACCCTAGTGGCAATAAAAAACCAGTGGCACCCCTGGTTAAGCACACACAGTACCACGCCCAAGGGCCTGGGTTCAGACTCCACTCCCCACCTGCAGAGGGGATGCTTCACAAGTGATGAAGCAAGGCTGTCGTCTTGTCTTTCTCCCTCCCTTTGTGTTTCCTCCGTCCCTCTCAATTTCTGAGTCCTAATAAAATAGAAAGAATGAAAAAAAAAAGAAGGAAAAAAAAAAACAGACTCTCCAGCATGAGGTCCAAAGTTCAGTCCCCAGCATCACACATGCATCACATACGCTGTTCCTCTTTCTCTCTCACAAATGAATGGATGAATGAATGAAGGAACAAACGAACCAGTAAACACATTCATATGGTGCCTTCAAATCCAAGGCCCAGGGAACAAAGACTAAAAACCAGGACCATGGGTATATCCCAGCAGCCAGCGAGGTCTGCCCATGATAGCATGAGGGCACCAGGAAGGAACAGGACTGGCTCCTAGCTTCCCAGAGAACCTGCAGCACAAAGAGGGACAGCCTCTGCTGGGCACCAGCTGTGTCCCCCCTGGGACCTGAGCCAGGAGAGCTCACCACAGTGTGTGCATTCAACAAGCTGCACCACTGCCTGGCCCTTGAAGTCTCTTTTAAAACAGTATGTTGGGGGCTGGGTGGTGGCGCAGCTGGTTAAGCGCACATGGCGTGAAGCGCAAAACCAGCGTAAGGATCCTGGTTCGAGCCCCCGGCTCCCCACCTGCAAGGAAGTCGCTTCACAAGCGGTGAAGCAGGTCTGCAGGTGTCTATCTTTCTCTCCCCCTCTGTCTTTCCCTTCTCTCTTGATTTCTCTCTGTCCTATCCAACAACGACAGCAATAACAACAACAATAAACAACAAGGGCAACAAAAGGGAAAAAATAGCCTCTAGAAGCAGTGGACTCATAGTGCAGGCACTGAGTCCCAGCAATAACCCTGGAGGCAAAACAGATAGATATAGATATAGATATAGATATAGATATAGATATAGATATAGATATAGATATAGATATAGATATAGATATAGATATAGATATAGATATAGATATAGATATGTGTGTTTCATCTTGCCACTTATCCAGTTGTTCCAGTGACATTAGCTTACAGCAGCTTGGCTTCAAATAAACAGACTTCTTTTCCTTCTTTCTTTTTTCTTGATAGAGGCCACAGCACCAAAGCTTCCTCCAACACTTTTTTTTTTTGGGGGGGGGAGGGCCTGGATTCAAACCTAGGCTATGAACATAGCAAAAACAGTACAAGCTCTTTTCAGTGCACTATCCAAATGAACCGTTTCACCAGACCAGGCAGACTCTTTCTATCCCCGTGGATGGCAATGACAAGAATCCACCTAGCCCAAGCCTCCCTTCACTAAGGCAAGCAAACAGGCGACCTGCTCTACTGTAGGTCCCTTTTTGAGTGTCAGAAATGCTTCCAGCTGATCTGGGGACAGCTGGCAGCAAGGGAGCAAGTGAAGGAGTCAGTCTGCCCTCAAGGCCACCGTCTGGGGGCTGGTAAAGGAGGGAAGTCACCACAGTGCCTAGTCTGTGTTTGTTAACTGTGCCACATCTGTAAATAAATAAATAAATAAATAAATAAATAAATAAATAAATAAATGTGCCGCATTTCTACACGCCTTAGGCAAGATAGCATATGGTTTAAAAGCGCTTATTAAAGTGCAGGAAGACAAAGGATCCAACATACAGCGCCAGACAGAGCAAGTGAATGGCACAGTCCCCCAAACAGGTGCACTGAGCTGACCACCTTCCCAACCCCTGCCTGGCGGTACTGGGTTCAAGCAGCTTATCTCTGCCAAGCAGCCAGGTTGTGTGAGCCCTGAGTGGCAGCATCACGCTATCTTATTTGTTCAGAGACAACTAGATGGGCTGGGACTGTGGCTGTGCTCTGTCTTCCCGACAAGTCCTAATTGCTACCGTCCTCCCTGGAGAAAATATGGCCAGCTGAGCCCACAAAACACTTGGGTCCCTCGGCAGTCAGCCCTTAGTCCCAAAATCGGAAACGCAGAACCTGAGCACAGAGACCCTTCTGTTTCAGAAGATGCTTGCGTTATATCCTGTTGAGCTCACATCCGTCTGTGAATTTTTTTTTCAAACACACATAATAAGGGGTTAGGACTGGCTCGCCCAGTAGAGCACCCACTTTACCAAACACAAGCACCTGGGTTTGAGCTCCACATGGGTGTACCTGCATGGGGAAGCTTCACAAGTGGTGGAGCAGTGTTCTAGTCTCTCTCTCCCTCCCCCATCCATATATATATATATATATATATATATATATATATATATATATATATATATCTCCTTCATTCTCTCTTTTTTTTTTCAACTTTATTTATTATTGCCACCAGGGTTATCACTGGGGCTTGGTGCCTGCATGACAAATCCACTACTCCCAGCAGCAGCTATATATATATTTCACAGAAACAGAGAGAAGTTGAGAGGGAAGGGGAAAATAGAGAGGGAGAGAGAGACACCTGCAACACAACTTTACCACTTCTGAAGGACTCCCCCCTGCAAGTGGAGACCAGGGGCTTGAACCAGCATCCTTATGCACTGTAATGTGTACACTCAACTACGTATGCCACCACCTGGCCCCTCTTTTTTCTTTTTTTCTTAGCTAGGACAGAGAGAGCTGAGGGGAGGGAGAAGATAGGGAGGGAGGGAGGAGAAGGAGAGGGGGAGGGGAGGGAGAGTGATGCAGCACTGGTTTACAGCTTATGACGCTTTTCCTATGGGGGGAGCAGGGGCTCAAGCCCGGGTCCTTCTACATCTTAACATGTATGTTCAACTGCCTGTTCCCCTTACTCTCTTATCTTCTGAGGAAAAAAAAAAAGAGTACAAGAGAAGTAGTGAAATTGTGCAGGCATGAAAACCCAACAGACAAACAGACAAATGCACAACTGAACAACGTCCCTCCTTGCACCATCAAAAGGTAGAAGACACTCTTTCTGTGATGCTCATTTTGGGAAAAGAATCACATTTATGAAATCAGGGCATACACTATCCCCCAAAATCAACACTTAGGATCCTCAAAACTAAATATTTGAATTTTTAGAACATTATGACATAGCAAACCGACTTATGCAGAATGCAGACTATCCAGAGCAGATATGTGATTAGACAAAGCAGATGCAGAACCACAAATCCAACTAGACACAACTCTGTCAAGACAAATGGAATGAGAAATATTATGCCATCACTCTGAGGGATTTCCAAAGGTGACAGTCTTGAAACCAGCCATGGCTATAAAACCCATAGTGTCAGAAAAAAGGAGTGAACATATAATAGAAGGAAGAAGACTGTCTGACATTACCAGATTTCAAGACTCACTAGAGGAGGCCGGGTGGTGGTGCAGCCAGTTAAGCACACATTTTACTATGTGCAAAGACTCAGGTTCAAGCCCCCACTTCCCACCTGCAGTGCTAAAGCAGGTCTGCAGGTATCTCTCTTTCTCCTCCCTCTATATCTTCCCCCTCCCTTCTCAATTTATCTCTGTGTCCTATCCAATAAAATAGGAAGAAAGAAAGAAAGAAAGAAAGAAAGAAAGGAAGGAAGGAAGGAAGGAAGAAAGAAAGAAAGAAAGAAAGAAAGAAAGAAAGAAAGAAAGAAAGAAGGAGGGAGGAGAGAGGGAAAACATTTTTTTACAAAGGAAAAGATAACTGCCAGGAGTGGTGGGTTTGTGTGCCGGCACAAAGCCCCAGTGATAACTCTGCTAGCCAAAAAAGAAAGAAATTCACTACAAAGTCATAGTAGCCAAGAAAGCACAGTATTTGTAGCAGAACAGACAAACAGATCGATGGGACAGTATAATAAGCCCACACACAATAATCATCAACTGATCTTTGACAAAGAAGCAATGGCAACATGTGGAGGGAAAGACAAAATTTTTCCAGCATTTTCTGTAGGGACTATTGGAGATCTGGGTACAAAAACGAAGTCCATACAGCTCACAGCCTTCATAATAATTCCCTCCAAATGGACAACAGATCTGACTGTCAAATTTGAAGCTATTATGCATCAGGAAGATAACAGAGCAGACAACCTCGATGACCTTGTGTTAGGGAAGATTATTTTGGACACAACCAAAGATACCCTCCATTAGAGAACTAAGCTGGATCTCATTAAAATGAAAAGTCCCTGTTTCGTAAAGCTTTTCATTTCAAAAGAATGAACAGACAAGCCACAGAAGAAGAAACCTTTGAGAGAAGGCTTATCTGATACAGGACGGTTGTTCAAAATACACAAAGAAACCTGAAACAATCCTAACAATAAGAAAACAAACAACCTGAATATGAAATGGACCAAAGACCTGAACAAACACTTCACCAAAGGATACATACAGATGGCCAGCAAGCCTATGAAAAACCACTCCACGTCCATGGTCCTCAGAGATACGCACGCCAATGAGGACGGTGAGCTGCCACTACACACCTATTACAATGGGCAGAATCTGGAATGCAGGCAACGCCAAGTGCTGGCATAAATGGGAAACAAAAGGAACGTTCATTGCTGGAGGAAATGCAAAATGGTCCAGCCACGTGGGAAGACAAATTAGCAGCATATTAGAAAATAAACACAGTGGCAGTGGCAGTGGCACACCTGGTTCAGTGTGCACGTTACAGTGTGCGAGAACCCCAGTTCAAGACTTAGGCCCCCACCTGCAGGTGAAGCAGTGGTGCAGGTCTCTTTTTCTCTCTCGTTCTTTAAAGAAGGAGGAGGAGGAAGAGGAGAAGAAGAAGATGGAGAAGCAGCAGCGCCAGTGACTGGTAGGAATACAAATCGGTGCAGCCCCTATGGAGAACAGTATGGAGAATCCTCAAAGAGACAGAAATGGAAGATTATCGTGAACCTACAACACTATGTTGAGACATCTGTGCAAAGGCCATGAAGACGCTGATCAGAAAGGCACATGCACCCTTATGTTCATAGCTGCACTATTCACAGTAACCAAAGGAGAGAAGCAAACTAAATGCCCTCAATAAACAGGACATACATTGAAGCAAAACTTCTTGGACATTTTTTTTAATGATATTCTATTGTTTGGAACAAAGTAGATGGAACCGGAGGTGATTAAGCTGAGTGGAATAAGTAAAGATGTAAAAGACAATTACAGATGGTTTCACACACACACACACACACACACACACACACACACACTGGTAGAGACAGAAAATGTGGAGAGGCAGAGAGAGAATGAGAGAGAAAAGACAGAAAGACAAAGAACACAGCACTGAAGCTTCCTTCAATGCAGTGGGGGCCGGGCTCAAATCTGGGTTGCACATATGTCAAAGCAGCACACTGTCCAAGTGAGCTATTTCAACAGCCCTCACTCATATAAGGAATATAAATAACTAAAGCAAATGGACTTGCAAAAATTAGTCACTAAGCCCCCTCTGAGATTTTGTGAAAACCTTGGTGGTTACCAGAGGGAATGGGAGCACAGGACTTCTTCAGTGTCTGGATCAAGTTGTGCACATGTGCGTGTATATAGGTGTGAAACTAGTATATATTCCCCAAATGTTATAATGTTGCAAACCAAAGGTCAATAACAATAGAAAAATAAGGGGCCCAGCAGTGGTGCACTTAGTTAAGCACACACATTACAGGGCAAAAGGACACAGGTTCAAGTCACTGGTCCTCACTTACAAAAGAAAAGCTTCATGAGTAGTGAAGCAGGGCTGCAGGTGTCTCTCTGTCTTCCTCCCTCTCTCTATCTCCCCTTCCCCTCTCATTTTCTCTCTGTCTCTATCTAGTAATATAAATAAGTAAATAAATAAATATTTTTTTAAAAAGAAAGAAAGAAACACAAGGGGCCAGGCGCTGGCACAGCCAATTAAGAGCACATGGGATCTGAGCAAGACCCAGGTTCAAGGCCTCACTCCCCACCTGCAAGGGGGATGCGAAGCAAGTCTGCAGGTATTTACCTTTCTCTCTTCCTCTCTATCCCCTCCCCCAGCAATTGTTCTCTGTCCTATCCAATAAACTGGGGGGGGGGTGGAATATGACTGCTAGGAGCAATGGATTTGTAGTGCCTGCATTAAGCCCCAGTGATAACCCTGGAGAGAGAGATGGGGGAAGAGGAGAAGGGAGAAGAGAGAAGATGTGAAAAGAGGAGAAGAGAGGAGAGGAGAGGAGAGGAGAGGAGACGAGAGGAGAGGAGAGGAGATTTGTTTTAGCTATTTAAAAATTATATTTAAAAAAATTATATTTAAAGGAGTCCGGCAGTAGCGCAGCAGGTTAAGCACAGGTGGCACAAAGTGCAAGAACCGGCATAAGGATCCCAGTTCGAGCCCCGGGCTCCCCACCCTGCCAGGGGAGTTGCTTCACAAGCGATGAAGCAGGTTTGCAGGTGTCTTATCTTTCTCTCCCCCTCTCTGTCTTCCCCTCCTCTCTCCATTTCTCTCTGTCCTATCCAACAATGACGACAACAAGAATAACTTCTTCTTTTAGCGTTTGCCCTTCTTCCATAGCCAGTCAACAGCGTCAGGTTGAGCCTGATGTAAAGTTTCGAGACAAGGGCAACAAAAGGGAATAAATATTTTTTTAATTTTTTAAAAATACAATCGTGCTTTTTTAAATATTCTCCCAAGAGGCTACCAGAAGCCAAGTTTATAAATGCAGTGGTGGACATTAGCCAGAAAGACATAACAGACATGGTGCTGCTTTTTGCAAAGCATGAAAGCATTCCCATGTGCTACTCGCTCTGTCTTGTTCCCGCTAAGGCAGACAGCAGAAACAACTCTGCCCTAAATACAGAACGTGCCTGGAAGAACACATGCAGCCAAGTAAAGCCATGCAGGCCCTGGAGTTGAACCCGTGCATGTCTCCCTAGCCCAGGTGCACAAAGAGGTCTCAGTGCCAAGCCAGGATCCACCTAGGAGAAGAACACTCCGGGGTGGAGAATACTACACAGGCTCTGCACTGTCCATAGAGAAGAAAAAAAGAGACGGGCTATTGTGAGCCATTGGAGGCAGGTGGCAGACGACTGTCACGGCACACTCATTTGAAATAAAACCAATTCTGTGAGGAGCCCTGTAATTGCCAGCATTCCACTCTGTGTAAGACTGGTGGTCAAAGACCAGGGTTCTACACTGAAATTCAAAGAACTATGGCTGGGAAGACAGCATAGTGGTTCTGGAAAAGGACTTTCATGCATGAGGCTGAGGTCCCAGGTTCAATTCCGAGCACTGCCATAAGCCAGATGTGAGCAGTGCTCTAGTCAGTAGTGGGGGTGGTGGTGGTAGTGGTAATAGCAGTAGTAATTAATAATAACAATAGCTTGTCTGGAGTGATGTCTGAGCAAAAATGAATAGGAAAATTGCCCACACAAAAAGCGCCCCCTGTGGTACAAAGTACAAGGATCCCGGTTCGAACCCCTGGCTCCCCACCTGCAGGGGAGTCACTTCACAAACGGTGAAGCAGGTCTGCAGGTGTTTGTCTTTCTCTCCCCCTCTCGGTCTTCCCCTCCTTTCTTCATTTCTCTCTGTCCAACAACGACATCAATAACAACAACAACAATAAAACAACATGGACAACAAATTGGAATAAATAAATAAATAATATTTTTTTTAAAGTGCCCCCTACCCAACACCCCCAAGAATCTGCAAGCTATCCACCAGATTTTAAATTTTCCAGCAAAGTCACACTACAAAAGCTGAATGGCTGGACTTTGATTCCTTTTTTCTGTTTTGATAGAGATGGAGAGGCAGAGAAAGAGAGAGTGCACGTGAAAGAGGCCAGAGCACCAAAGCTTCCTTCGGTGGAGATCAGACTTAAACCTGGGTCACGCCACAATCCAAGTGACCTACTTTGTAACTGGATTTCAATGGTGCCATCTCCCTGGTTTGGGGGCACCTGGCCTGACGAAGTAAAGTCCACCATCAGGAAAAGCCACCTGCCCTGTTTTTCACAGCTCAGACTGCAAATAGCAGGCTCCTTAAGCCCAAACTGAAAGAGGGGACACTAAGGCAACAGAATCCACACCCAGCTAAGCATGGAGCCTTGTCTTTTTCAGATAAAGAGGAAAATGGGAAATACCAGGTCTGAAGCCAGGCCTGCTCTGGGTACACCACTTCTCAGCCAGTACTCTGGATCTTCACATTTTCTCTATCTATCTCTACCTCTATTTCTCCTCATCAGCTAGAGGAAAGGAGACAAAGGTGGAGAGGGAGAGAGAGAGAGAGAGAGAGAGAGAGAGAGAGAGAGAGAGAGAAAAGGAGGAAGAAGAGGAGGAGGAGGAGGAGGAAGAAAAGAAGAGAAAGAGAAGAAGCAGCAGAAGAAGAGGAGGAGACTGAGGACCGCGACCGCCCCATCATCCAGGGAGCTTCTCCCCACCCCGGTGCTGTCCTTGGTGCTCCTGTGTGTGGCGCTGGGGCTCAAGCTGAGGGTTTTGAGCACAAGGAGGCCTGTGCTCTACTGGGTGAGCTATCTCTTGACCCTGTGCCATCTCTTTCTAGTTCCCGCACCCAAGGCCTGGGGATAGTCACTTCCTGTCCATCCACAGTCCAGCCTTGAGGCCAAGTTTCCAGGTAGCAGAGGGAGAGAGGTCTGTCTGTTCAGGTTGCTGGTTGCTCTCCTGCTCGCTTGGGGAGATCAAGGCTGGCCTAGTTCTAACTCCTCAGTCTGCTCTGTAAGCAGCCCAGGAAAGTGCCCCCGCAGGGCAACTTACTCCTGCTGTGAGCTAGGCATGAAGGAGGTTGGGAACAGCATCTGCACCCCAAGTGAGATGGACTCCCAAGTCCCTCTCCCCTCAATCAGGCCTGGCCTCTGCCCACAGACCCAAAGTCCCAGCTTCCTGCGCCACGCCCCACCAGCAGAGGGCAGCACAGAGTCAACAGCCACTCTCCTCCAGCTCGATGACCCCCCCCCACCCCAGTCTAGATACTTACTACACAGATCACTGCACCCCTACACCCCCAAATGCCAACACCACTATTCTGAAACTGCTGGGAAGCCTCTTTGCCTCATAAAAGGAGAAAAGTACATCCATCCTCCCCCCAAATGAGTCATTAGCAAATACTGGTCTATAATGATTCTAATGGTGATTCTATTATATGAAAAGCTTTTTTAATCCAAAATTTTTTTTAATTAATCAGTAGAAAGCAAAATCAAGAATCTTAGCTCACAATAGCATCCCCCAACCTCTGTCAGTTATGGCTGGATCGTAATTGAAGGGGAAGTCTGCTTTTGTTTAATGGTTCCCACCAGGAAAATCCCAGATCCACTTATCCTGTCCTCCCCCAACTCACCCCCTAAAATAATCTGAGTGGCCTGAGTCGGGGCCGGCAGTGGGGTCCTGGGAGGAACTACATGGCAGGGTGACACATTTCTCTCTCTCCTTCCCCCACCCCCATCTCTTTCTCTCACCCTCTTTCTAGAGGAAAGAAAAAAAAAAAAAAAAAAGGCTGCTAGGAGTTCAAGTCCACAGTCCCTACATGCAGAAGGGAGACTTCATGAGTAATGAAGTTGTCCTGCAGGTCTCAGTGTGTGTGTGTGTCTCTCTCTCTCCCTCTACCTTTATCTCTATCTCTATCTCTCTATCTCCCTCTCCCCTTTACTTCCCCCTTCCCTCTTGATTTCTCTGTATCAATAAATAAAATATTTTATAAATTAAAGAAAGAAAAGAGAGCTGTTACAGGCCTGTGAAATAGCTCAATTGGATAGTGTGCTGCTTTGTCATACGTACGACCCAAGTTCAAGCCTAGTGCTGTGGTTGATTTTTCTCTCCCTCCCTCCCTCCCTTCCCTTTCTGTCTCTATATAAGTCCATAAAAAAGGAGCCATGTTAGAAGGCAGTCTTCACAGTGGGGATGATGCCACGTCTAGGGATTTTAATGGCCTGCTCTCTAAGTGGCGCATAAAGAAACACCTCATGTGCAGTGAGACCCTGAGCACGGTGAGCACCCAGACAAGGCTGAATGTCCCCTGCACTGCACCCCATCCTTCTGCTGTCTCAGAATCTCCAGGAGGAAGGGAGCACAATTCTATTTATAAACAATGCCCTGAGAGGAAAGAGGTCAGAGTGAGGGAGACCTCCCTGGACCTAGCTGGTCAGCCTCACAGTCATTTGAGGAACAGACTAACTAGAAAGCACTTGAAAATTCATTACCAGAAGGTTCCTCCACCCCCACCCCCACCCCCACCCCGAATCTGCTCACACACATAGAAAATTGCCCATTTTTCCAGAAACTTGCTTCAAAGTCCAATTTAGGGGAATTGATGGAGATTGTTCCATTTTAAGTCCTTCCACCAGAGGAAAAAAAAAAATTTTTTTAAATCCTTCCGGCTCAACAGAGCGAATCCACAAATCTAACACTCTGACAAAAAAGAAAGACAGAGAGGCTCCCAGGGCAATAGGGAGATGTGAAAATGCCAGGGTTCTCGGGACACCCCAGGCCCAGGACCTACCACCATATGACCCCACAGTCATTCAGGGAACTAAAACGCACCAACTGGACCCCAGTAGCTCAGGAGAGAAATCACTAGAAAACTAAAAGATATTTTTTAAATGAAGACTGTTCTTGAGGACCAGGGAAATAATAGTAATAGGCAAACAAGAGGTCCCAGGTTCAATCCCTGGCACCACCATGAGCTCTGATGAAAAAAAAAGTTGGGGTTCACCACCCAGCATATCAAAACTGGAGAATGGACACTGAGTCATGATTTCACTCCACACTTGTGTCTTGTAGAGGAAGGGGCTGAGAAGCACTCCACAGCCCTCCTTCCATATGTGTTTGGTGTGTTCTATAAACATCATACAGAAACTGGTGTTGGGCCAAAGGACAATCATGTGACTACTGGGGTGAGGGGAGTCAACTGAGGGAGGGAGAGAGGGAGAGAATGAGAGAGAAGAGAGAGATCTGAAGAGAAGAAGCAGGGAGAGGGAGGAAGGAAGAGAAATGGGAAAGGGAGAGACAGCAGGAGAGAGAGAAGGAAAAAGAGGGAGCATTCAGGGAGGGGGAAAGGAAAGGAGAGAAGCAAGGGGAGAAGGGATAAGGGAGAAAGGGAGACTTAGAGGGAAAGGAAAGGAGAGAAGCAGGGAGAGAAGGGAGAAAAGGAGACTTAGAGGAAGAGTGGGAGGGAAGTGGGATGGAGGAAAGAGGAAGAGGAGAAAGCAATAAACCCTTATCAGGGACCCTCATTGGATGCATCGGATCGACCTTCCCGTGGTGCATCCCGTGAGTATCCATTCATTGGGGAAACTGACGATCCTCCCTAGCTGACTGAATCCACATGGATCCCAGTCACTTTCAAAGCCAGCAACAAGCAGACATCAGGCTCAACCTGACACTGTTGACTGGCTATGGAAGAAGGGCAAACGCTAGAAGAAGAAGAGACCCTCATGACCCTTACCAGGGACCCTCATGACTCTTATCAGGGACCCTCACGACCCTTATCAGGGACCCTCACCTGGAGAGTGTACTGCTTTGCCACTCAGGACCCAGCTTCGAGCCTGCCCCCCTCTGCCCCACTCTGCGCTGGGGGAAGCAACAGAGGAGGGGAGGAAAAGGTAGTGGTGGTGGGCAGGTTCCACAGCACACATTGGAACACTTTTTTTTTTTTTACCTCCAGAGTTATCACTGGGGCTCGGTGCTGGCACTGAGAATCCACTGCTCCTGGTGACCACTTTTTCCATTCCCCTCGAGAATCAGGTACTGAGATTAATTCCTAGCAGCACATGTACCAGAGTGATGTCTGGTTCTTTCTCTCTCTCCTCCTATCTTTCTCATAATAAATAAAAATATGTTTGAAAAGAAAGAAAGAGGACTCCTTTTATAAGCAGCAAAGAGTCTCACTCCACCCAAACCAATGATGTGCGCATAGATCTGAGCATCTGGCCTGGCTCTGCCTACTCCTTGAGCAGATAGATACCGTTGGTACCTAAATGTTATCAAGCACTTGTTGGGAATGACAACACTTCATTATCTCAGATGATGGGAAATTCGATCTGGATCCTGCCAGTATTGTTCCCACAGGAAAAAAAAAGCTGTGACTCCATCGATGCAAAGCTCTCCTTGACTTAGTGTGTTGCTAGATTTGGATTTGCCGAGAAAAGAGGGGGAAAAAAGGCTCTCTGAAAATTCCAAGATGGTGTGCTACTGTGCTCTCTCTGCCTCTCATCCCACCTCTCCCCCCCACCCCCTGTCTCCCCCGTCTCTCTCTCTCCCTTTCTCTGTCTGTGTCTACTGAAAAGAAAAATCCCAAACCATAAAACTCCAATCAAGAAATGGGGTGAGTTTGCAGTGAGTACCCCCCTAACACTTCCTCTCCACTATTCCAAGCTTTGGGTCCATGATTGCTCAACAATTTGTTTGGCTTTGTGTGTTAACTCTCTTTTCAGTCACCAGGTTCCAGATGCCATCAGTATGCCGGCCAGGCTTCCCTGGACTGAAGACCCCACCAATATGTCCTGGAGCTCCGCTTCCCCAGAGACCCACCCTACTAGGGAAAGAGAGAGGCAGACTGGGAGTATGGACCGACCAGTCAACGCCCATGTTCAACGGGGAAGCAATTACAGAAGCCAGACCTTCCACCTTCTGCAACCCACGATGACCCTGGGTCCATGCTCCCAGAGGGATAGAGAATGGGAAAGCTATCAGGGGAGGGGGTGGGATATGGAGATTGGGTGATGGGAATTGTGTGGAGTTGTACCCCTCCTACCCTATGGTTTTGTTAATTTATCCTTTCTTAAATAAAAAATAAATTTAAAAAAATGGGGCACTAGGGACAGGGATATAGCTCAGCCTTTTATGAGCACTGGACTTGCATCCCTGATGCCCCAGAGGGTCAGGTTCAATCTCTGGCACCACCATCTGACAGAACTGAGCAATGCACTGGTCTCTGTCTCTGCCTTCTCTCACTCTCTACCTCTAGTAAAGATAAGTGAGTAGATGGGGCCAGGTGGTGGCACACCTGCTTGAATGCAATGTGTGCAAGGATCTGGGTTTATCTATGGTAAAGCAGGTCTGTGGGTGCCTATCTTTATGTCTCCCTCTCCTTTTTAATATTTTATTTGTTCATATATTTGTTTTAACCAGAGCACTGCTCAGCTATGACTTACAGCAGTGAGGGGGGAGGGTGTTAAACCTGGGACTTGGGAGCCTCAGGCATGAGTCTGTTTGCATAACCATTATACTGACTTCCCCACCCTCTCTCTCCTTCTCTATTTCCCCTTCTCCTCTCAATTTTTCTCTGTTCTGACATATAAAATAGAGGGGGAGAGGAAAAAAATGTCCACTGAGAGTGGTGGACTTGTAGTGCTGACACTGAGTCCCAGTGATGATCCCGGTGGCAATTTAAAAAAAGTATTTGAAAATGTTTGTAATAAATAGTGAACAGTTGTAGAGAATCAAGAGACACTGAGCTTTTTTTTTCTTGCCTCCAGGGTTATTACTGGTACTCAGTGCCTGCACCATGAATCCACTGCTCCTGTAGGCCATTTTTCCCCCCTTTTGTTGCCCTTGTTGTTGTAGCCTTGTTGTGGTTATTATTGTTATTGTTGATGTCATTCATTGTTGGATAGGACAGAGAGACATGGAGAAGGAGGGGAAGACAGAGAGGGGGAGAGAAAGATAGACACCTGCAGACCTGCTTCACCGCTTGTGAAGCAACTCCCCTGCAGGTGGGGAGCCAAGGGCTCGAACCAGGATCCTTATGCTGGTCCTTGCGCTTTGCACCACGTGCGCTTAACCCTCTGCACTACAGCCCGACTCCCTACACTGGGCCTTTTGACTATAGAGGTTGGGGGGGGCAATGCCCCAAACCCTCAGGGTCAACTTTCCTTGAGGGTCTGCTTGTGCTCTACATCCTCAGACTTCAAGCTGCAATTTTCACAAATCTCCAGTGGAGGAAGATGCTGGGAGAGCGAACACCGAGATCTACTACCCACACTGCGCCAATCCTCAGTTCTGGATCCCACCTCTGCTTCCTGCAGCCAGGAGGCCATAGTTGGAAGAAAGGTCTGAGCTCAGAGCTCCCTCTCCAACAAAAGCAGCTTTACCTCAGCAGCTCAGGAGTTTTACCCAGCACAACAATTAGCAGAGCGGGGCCAGACAGTGACACACCCAGTTAAGTGCACACATTACAGTGCACAAGGACCTGGGTTCAAAACCCTGGTCCCCACCTGCAGGGGAAAGCTTTATGAGTGATGAAGCAAAGCTACAAGTGTGTCTATCTATCTTCCCACCCCCTCTCAATTTCTGTCTGTCTCTACCCAATAATAAATAGATTTAAAAAATTTTTAATTAAAAAAATTAGCAGAGCTTTGTCTGGTACCAGGGAGTGAGTAAAGGAAATATTAGCCAGTGTCCAAGCTAGGTCCCGCATGGGTGTCATGGAAGGAATGGTGCCCACCCGTTGTGGACTACCCACATAAGCCCTCGGAATGCGTGGCACTCACCAGCCCACAGAAGGTTCTAGGCCTCAAATCTGCCACTGCAGCTCTCCATCACCTTCCTTATGCTCTCTGCGCTCCCTCCCAGTGCCCCTCAAAACAGAGGGCCAGAAAGTGACAGCCCTGTAGTGACAGCCACCCCAGTGGCCAGGACCCCACGACCTGTGTCCCTCGGGTCTCCTGAGGTCACTGGGAACTGGAATGAAGGCCGCCCTTTTGCAGGCTGCCATAGAATCACCCAGGGGGTGCTGCAGAGGTTAACTCAGTGTGAGCAAATTAATAAATAACATGATGTATGGTTTGTCATGAATTTTGTTGTTCTTGTAGAAAAACAGGAGCAATTTAATCTAGAAAGCCTGAAAATCTCTAAGGGGGAAAATTAAACATCTGCATTGGCATGGCTGAGACCTGGTGGCAGCTGCCTCCCACTATATGGGGGGGGGGCCTGGAGGTGCACCTGTCCATCAAAGCCAGGCTCCGCCCCTCTCGGTGTGTGTCTTTTGTTCTCTCTGTTCCCCTTTTCTCTTTTCTTCCTTCCTTTCTTTTATTTTATTTATTTTTTAACCAAAGCACTTATCAGTTCTGGCTTATGGTAGTGCGGGGGGGGGGGGGGGGAGATTGAACCTAGGACTTCGGAGCCTGAGGTATGAGAGTCTCTTTGTATAACCATTATGCTATCTATCTACCCCTGCTTCCTTCTCTTTTTTTTAAGTTTTTTGGCTTGTTTTGTGGATTCAGGGCTTCACCATTCCAAACTGATGTTTTCTTTCACGTTGGGGGGAGGGGCACGCAGGCCACAGCACTTGTGCTTCCTTCCTTTGGTGTCTTGAGCTTCCCTATTGGTGGCTGGGCTCAAAGCTGGACCATGTGCCTGCCTGGCTGGGCAACAAATTCTATCAGATGAGCTATCGCTCTGACCTCGAGGGCTTTCTTTTTCAGTGATTTAATGACAGCACATTATTTTAATATTTTTTAATATTTATTTATTTATTCCCTTTTGTTGCCCTTGTTGTTTTATTGTTGTAGTTATTATGTTGTTATTGATGTCGTCATTGTTGGAAAGGACAGCGAGAAATGAAGACAGGAGGGGAAGACAGAGAGGGGACGAGAAAGACACCTGCAGACCTGTTTCACTGCTTGTGAAGCAACCCCCTGCAGGTGGGGAGCCAGGGGCTCAAACCGACATCCTTACACCGTTTGTTGCACTTTGCGCCACTTGCGCTTAACCCGCTCCCACATTTATTTAATTCAAAGCACAGCTCTTCCTGGCATATGGTCACAGCATCCCTTACCTTCTTTGCCCCACCTGGAACCCCTCCCTCCCCTCCCAGGTTCTCACCAGTGCCCTCCACTACATCCCCACCATGGCCACCCAGGGGGCACTCAAGCCCCCGAGGGCCGGGCCACCCCACACCCCCATCCCCATTTCTGGCTCTGACCAGCATGACCCAGGCAATTCTGTAGCCAAGCACCTGGCCCTCTCTGGGCCCTGTAGAACCTGCCCCACATGGCCCTCCTGCCTGGAGATTACTGCTGGCTGAGACCCAGAGGGGAGCCCACCCTCTCTGCTGGGGTCCCTGAACTGCCATCACCTGGCAAGGCTGCCTGACTCCCCAGCAAGCCTGGGAGGACGCAGAACCAGGGCCAGAGCCAGGCTCTAAGGCGAACACACCAGCGCTGGCCCTGAGAGGCACTGAGAAAGGTAGAAGAAAGAACAGACCAAGGAAACACCTACTGAGTGGGAGGAAGGTGGGGAGGGAGGGGTAGGAGATGGGGAGACAGAGAAAAGAGGGGGGGAAGAAGGAAGAAGAAAAAGGAAGGGGGAGGGAGGTTGAGTGGATGGGTGGATGGACAGATATCTGGGTGGATGGATAGATGACTGAGTGAATAAACATGTGGATGGATGAATGTTGGGTGCTAAATGGCTGATGGATGGATAAAGAGTGGGTGAACTGATGAATAGCTGGCTGGGTGGAGGGATGGATGGCTGGGTGGCTGGGTGGGTGGATGGGTAAGTGGATGGATGCATGGATGGATGGATGGATGGATGGGCAGATGTCTGGGTGGATGGATGTATGGGTGTGGAGCTCTCAGCAAAGGGCATTAGAAGAACTAAAGTAGAATGCACCTGGCCCCCCACCCTGTGCTAGCAGACAAAGCCCCCAAGTATCAGACAGGAGTGGGAGATGCACTGTCACTAAACATCCAGCACCTCCAGTCTCCAATGTCAGATCCACCACTCTCCACGATGGATCGAAGCAGCAACGTCAGGGGGGTCAGGCGGTAGTGCAGCGGGTTAAGCGCACATGGTGTTAAGCACACAGACTGGCCTAAGGATCCCGGTTCGAGCCCTGGCTCCCCACCTGCAGGGGAGTTGATTCACAACTCCCCTGCAGTGAAGCAGGTCTGCAGGTGTCTATCTTTCGCTCCCCTTCTGTCTTCCGCTCCTCTCTCCATTTCTCTGTCCTATCCAACAAGGACTTCAACAATAACAACAATAATAACTACAACAACAATAAAGCAACAAGGACAACAAAGCAGCAACATCTCTGCATGGTCAAGGCAGGGTCCCCAGCACCAGAAGAGCTGGGAGAGGCTGCCCCACAAGGAGTCCTATCAGTCAGAGATGCCAGGCTCCAGTTAGAGCTAGTCATCACTGCAGACTGAGCCCAACCCCGCCTGTGATCAAGAAGCAAACGGTTACTTAAGAAAATGCAATTAACACAAAAGCTCTAGCACCGGAGTCCAATAAAGCCCAGAGGAGAGGCGTGGCAGGAGCTCTGAGTCTGTTCCGCTTCTGCTCTCAAGAGCTTCCAAGCTGAGACCTGGGGAGGAGCCTCGGAGGTGGCCTGCAGAAGGGCCTGGGTTCGAGTCACAACTCAACAGGAAAGACCACAACCATGACAAAACAACATCATAAATGGCAGGGCAGTACTCTGGTCTCTCTTTCACACACAAGCTTTTTTTTTTTAATTTTTGAAAAGCCTGGGCCTCACACATGAGCAGTTTCACCTCCCTCAGGCTGCTTTTTCATTCAGATGGAAAAAGCAGATCAAGACAGAGAAAGGAGAGACACCATAGCACTAGAGCTGCCCCCACCCAACCAACGCTGTGGCACTCCCATGTGGTACCAGGGCTCAAACATGGGCCGGTCTCCTGGCAAAGCAGGTGCCCTCTCCATGGATCCATTCCTCTGCACATCATCATTTTCAAATGTAAAAAAAAGAGGGAGCTGGGGTCAGGCGGTAGCGCAGCCCCTGGCTCCCCACCTGCAGGGGAGTCGATTCACAGGCAGTGAAGCAGGTCTGCAGGTGTCTGTCTTTCTCTCCCCCTCCTCTCTCCATTTCTCTCTGTCCTATCCAACGACAACGACATCAATAACAACAACAATAACTATGACAACAATTTAAAAAAAAAAGGGCAACAAAAGGGAAAAAAATCTAAAAAAAAGAGGGAGCTGGATGGTGGTGCACTTGATTCAGTGCATTCGTTACCATGTGCAAGAACCTGGGCTCAAGCCCCCAGTTCCCTGTAGGAGGGAAGCTTCACAAGTGATGAAGCAGTACTGGTGTCTCTCTCTTTTAAAAAAAAAAAAAAAAAAACAGAGCACTGCCCAACAGCTCTGACTTATTGGCTTATGTGGTGCAAGGGGATTGAACCTGAGACACTGGAGCCTCAGTCATGAGAGTCTCTTTGCATAGCCATTATGCTATCTACCCCCACCCTAACTCTCTCTCCCTCTCTATCACCTTTTCTTCTTCATTCTTCTTTGTCCTACCAAATAAAATAGTTTTTTTAATGTAAAAAAGCACAGCATCCTGGGAGATGGTGTAGTGGCTAGGGCAGGTGGACTTTACAAGCACAAGGTCCCAAGTTTGATCCCCACCATCCCATGTGACAGAGTGATGGTCTGGTGTGTGTCCCCTCTCTCTCTTATTGATAAAGAAATAGTTTTATTTTTTTTATTTATTTATAATTTTTCCCTCCAGGGTTATTGCTGGGGCTCGGTGCCTGCACTATGAATCCACTGCTCCTGGAGGCCATTTGTTCTCATTTTGCTGCCCTTGTTGTTGTCCTTATTTTTATTTTTGCCATTGATGATGTTGTTGTTGTTGGATAGGACAGAGAGAAATCGAGAGAGATGTGGAGACAGAGAGGAGGAGAGAAAGACAGACACCTGCTTCACTGCTTCTGAAACAACCCCTCCTGCAGGTGGGGAGCTGGGGGCTCGAACTGGGATCCTTACATTGGTCCTTGCGCTTTGCACCACGTCCACTTAACCCACTGCGCTACTGCCGACCCCCATAAATATAGTTATTTTTAAAAAGGCACAAGCATAAGGTCCTGAGATGGACCCCCAAGTAATGCATGTGTCAGACACACTGATTCTCTCTCTCTCCCTCTCTCCCTCTCTCCTTCCCCCCTCCGACTCACTCACTGATAAATGTATCAATAAAGCTTTGTTGTAAAAAGGCACATAGAGTAGGGGCTGTGGGCTGGGCTTTCTGCCATTCCCTGGAGAACAGCCTTGAGTGTGAGCTATAATCCTCCGCCCTGCCCTCCCACCACCACCACCACCCCCCTCTTTCCCCCAGGCTCAGCATCTATCGGTCAACCCCACATCCACCACAGGGACCCAAGGCCAGAATCAATCATCCTTCAATCAGCACCAGTTCCCACCAGCTGAGGCCAAATAGAGCCCCAGCATTGTGCCTGGAATCAGAGACTAGGGGAAAAGACTCTCCCCCCACCCCCCACTCCCCACCCCGTGTGTGTGTGTGTGTGTGTGTGTGTGTGTGTGTGTGTGTGTGTGTGTGTGTGTGTGTGTCTAGAGACTGGCACTAGCAGCTCAGGCCTTAACTGCAACAAAACAGTCACACACATGCTGCATTACAGTTGATCATCAGAAATTTGAACAAAGTGACAGACAGACAGGGCAGATGGAAGCACAGACTCTCTGAGCCTTTAACCTGAGGAGTTACATCAAAAAACTCCAGACTGTAGTGGTGGTTGCTGGAAGCACAGTCTAGCCTCTGCTTCCTCACCAGGGTGCACTGCACCCACCTCACCACCCCAACCCCTCCCCAACAGCTGTCAGAAGCACTGGGTCCTGGGGACAGATGTTCACACACATGGATCACTTACTACACCAAAAGGCCAAGACATGGAAACTGCATTTTATTTGAATAGCGCACACACTGGCTGCCGGAGGGACCTGGGAAATCCATCATCCCTAAACGCAGGCATGCACTAGAGCCCAGGGCCCCCCACTTTTGAGACAAGTGAATTTTTCCAAGATAACTAGCAATCAAAGTAGCCAGGGGTGCGGGTTGGGGGGACAAAAGGGACTAGCCCTTATATATTTTTCAGTTTATTTATTTATGTCAGAGAATGAGAGCAAAAGACAGAACCAGAACATTACTCTAGCACATGTGATGCTGGGAGTCAAACTCAGAACCTCATGCTTGCTTAAGAATCCCATGCTTTGGGAGTCGGCGGTGGTGCAGCGGGTTAAGCGCACGTGGCGCAAAGCGCAGGGACCAGGTAAGGATCCCGGTTCGAGCCCCCGGCTCCCCACCTGCAGGGGAGTCGCTTCACGGGCGGTGAAGCAGGTCTGCAGGTGTCTATCTTTCTCTCCCCTCTCTCTCTGTCTTCCCCTCCTCTCTCCATTTCTCTCTGTCCTATCCTATCCAACAACAAAGTAACGTCAACAATGGCAATAATAACCGCAACGAGGCTGCAACAACTAGGGCAACAAAAAGGGGGAAAAATGGCCTCCAGGAGCGGTAGATTCATGGTGCAGGCACCGAGCCCAGCAATAACCCTGGAGGAAAAAAGAAAAAAGAATCCCATGCTTTGTCTACTACACCACCTCCAGAACCCCTAAATACTTTCCTACCCACTCTGTATCTGTTTGGGGGGTGTTTGTTTGCATTGCCACCAGTGTTATTACTGGCACTCTTTTATCTTTCCACCACTCCCAGCAGCCTCTTTATAAAGAAAGAATGAGAGAGAGACAGAGAAGAGAGACACCACAGCACTACCCCACCATTCATGAAGCTTCTCCTTTGCATAGTGCTCCTATGTGATGGCTCAGAGCTCGAATCCAGGTCTCTAAGCATAGTAAGACGTGCACTCTACTGGATGAGCTATCTCCCACCCTGTTTTTGATTAATTAATACACACACACACACACAGAGCAGTTCAGAGAAATTCCTATTTCAAACTGTCTTGCCAGGGAATCAATGCCAGGAGTATAAAAGCAATCCATGAGAAGAAATGCATGTATATGACATACACATATACATACAGTATGTATTTATATTTCCAGTTGGAATGTCAGTATCATTCCTCAACTCACTGGCTGTCTGTTAATCAGGGTTTGTTCAGAACAAGGGTCTGAGATTTCAAACATCGCTTGCATAGCTGATTCCAGGGCCAAGCAAGGCAAGGAAACCAAGTTAGTTCCAAGTGCAAAAGAAAGAAAGAAAGAGGGGGTCAGGCGGTCACGCAGAGGGTTAAGCACAAGGACCAGTGTAGGGATCCCGGTTCGAGCCCCCGGCTCCCCCACCTACAGGGGAGTCACTTTGCAGGCGGTGAAGCAGGTCTGCAGGTGTCTTTCTCTCCTCCTCTGCATTCCCCTCCTCTCTCCATTTCTCTCTGTCCTATCAAACAACAATGACATCAATAACAATGATAATAATAACTACAACAATGATTAAAAAAAAAAACAAAAAACAGGGTAACAAAAGGGAAAAAATGGCCTCCAGGAGCATTGCCTCCATGGTGCAGGCATAGAGCCCCGCAATAACCCTGGAGGCAAAAAAAAAAAAAAGAAAGAAAGAAACAAAGGAAGGGAGAGAAAGAAAGAAAGAAAGAGATGATAGAT